>NC_090736.1:17654922-17662422 GCF_036898095.1 Palaemon carinicauda | reverse complement strand
TAAAAAATACATGATTTGATAGTTCAAAGTCCGATTGTATAAACTTGCCAATCATACATATAGGTATAGCGTTCAAGGTGGTCATAATTATCTACTACTTTTAATTAGATTAAAGAAAAAAGTATGGTCTTGCACTATTGTTCAGTAATGAGATGTTAGACCACCAGCCTGTGAATTTTAAAAGAATTTCATAATGGATTAAAACTTTATATTTTTTCTAGAAACTCTTTTAATATATATTCAATATAGCACTATTGGATTGCTCTTTAGGTTTTCAGTAATTTTAGTTGCAGCCTCTATGTAACTAGGTTTCTAACCTATCATGTGCCTTACTTACCTTTAAAACCTTACCTAATAAGAAAATTTAACCTTGCAATATTAGTGTTACAGTAAATAGTTTATGGATCCATTATATTTCCAGACTTGATCTTATTTTGACTTATTTGTGGCAGAGGAAAACACTTCACCTATAAGTATATGTAGTTAAACTTAGGATATAAATTTGGTTCAATCTTTTAACTTTGTTACCACTGACCATTTCACGGAGATGTTTAATATGGAAAACCAATTCTTTTAAAGTTTTAGTAAATTACCTTCCAAGTAGTTAATCAAGAACAAACTGTCTAGATATTTCGATGCAGTCATAAAAAGTATTTATGGCATCGATTTGCATCATTAAACTCATAACAAATGAATGTTGGAATCTTTCTTCAAGCAGCTAATCACCAGCGTAAGTTCTGAGTCTCCAGACATTATCATCTGGGAACCCAATTTCACGGAATTCCTAATTTGCAGAAAACCTTATACACCTTTAATATTCCTCGCCTAACCCGACTCCTTACTAATGACATGTAGCGCGAGTTCTTCATCCCCGACGTCTAAAAGGAAAAAAAAGCAGCCGATAAAAGGGTTCTTGAATTATTTCTTAACCCTAGGTTAGAGATCCTACCTTAAGTTAGATAGCCTAACACTCTGTCTAGGCGAAGACCAGATATCAAACATTTTCAATTGCTTTAAAACTTAAAATTAAAACAAAAAAGTTTAAAGATTACAGATTCTATTATCAAGGCACTGAACTGCAAATTAAAAGACAGGTTAAATGATTCCTTAAATTTAAGTGCAGAACTAAAATAAATACCAACTCTTAACTGCAACTGCAAAGTTAACTTTTTTTTCCTTAATTCTTGTAATTCTTGAAAAGCTGTCAAGGAACATTAAAAAAAGATCTTAATTGCGCCTGTAAAGTTAACTTTAAATTCCTTAATTCCTGTAATACTTTAAAAACTGTCAAAGAACATTAAAAAAGATCTTAACTGCGACTGTAAAGTTAACTTTAATTTCCTTAATTCTTGTAATTCTTTAAAAACTGTCAAGGAATATTAAAAAAATCTTAACTGCGACTGTAAAGTTAACTTTAATTTCCTTAAGTCTTGTAATACTTCAAAAACTGTCAAGGAACATTAAAAAAGATCTTAAATGCAACTGTAAAGTTAACTTTGATTCCCTTAATTCATGTATTTCTTTAAAAACTGTCAAGGAACATTAAAAAAGATCTTAACTGCGATTTGAAAGTTAACTTTAATTTCTTTAATTCCTGTAATACTTTGAAAACTGTCAAGGAACATTAAAAAAGATTTTAACTGCGACTGTAAAGTTAACTTTAATTTCCTTAATTCCTGAAATTCTTTAAAAACTGTCAAGGAACATTAAAAAAGATCTTAGCTGCGACTGTAAAGTTAACTTTAATTTCCTTAATTCCTGTAATTCTTTAAAAACTGTCAAGGAACACTAAAAAAGATCTTAACTGCGACTGTAAAGTTAACTTTAATTTCCTTAAGTCTTGTAATACTTCAAAAACTGTCAAGGAACATTAAAAAAGATCTTAAATGTAACTGTAAAGTTAGCTTTAATTCCCTTAATTCATGTAATTCTTTAAAAACTGTCAAGGAACATTAAAAAAGATCTTAACTGCGATTTGAAAGTTAACTTTAATTTCCTTAATTCCTGTAATACTTTAAAAACTGTCAAGGAACTTTAAAAAAGATTTTAACTGCGACTGTAAAGTTAACTTTAAATTCCTTAATTCCTGAAATTCTTTAAAAACTGTCAAGGAACATTAAAAAAAGATCTTAGCTGCGACTGTAAAGTTAACTTTAATTTCCTTAATTCCTGTAATTCTTTAAAAACTGTCAAGGAATATTAAAAAAGATCTTAACTGCGACTGTAAAGTTAACTTTAACTTCCTTAATTCCTGTAATTCTTTAAAAGCTGTCAAAGACCATTTAAAAAGAATTTATACTTTAATTCTCATTGTTAAATTTTTTATTTTTTTTTTAAACCCTAGACAGTCAAGGTAACAAACATAATACACATATCAATTAGGTCTACAAAAGACCGAAAATAATGCAAGCCGCCTTTTGACATACGGTAAATATGTTTACCGTATGTCAAAAAGGACATCCTCCACACACTGGGGGAGGACTAGCTTGCATAATAGTTTTTGAAAGTAGTACGAAAAACAGAGGGCACTCACTATTTTCCTTGGTATAGTTACCAGATCGCTGTGATGTGTAAGGTTATGGTCTTATGCCTTATTGCCTTATTCTATGTTTGGGTTCCCCCAGGTCCCTCAGTGTGAGGCACCTCGTATATCCACCAGAGAGTTGCTAATGCATCTTCCGGTGTATTTTGCATCTTCCAGTCTTGGATGGTCTAGGATGCATCTTAGGTATTTATCGAGCTTATTCTTAACCACATCTACGCTCACTCGTGATATGTTTCTTAGATGAGCTGGCAGCGCATTAAATAGTCGCTGCATTATCGATGATGGCGCGTAGTGCATTAATGTCCTGTGCGCCTTCCTTAGTTTTCCTGGTATATTTTTGGCACTGTTAATCTACCTCGGCTTGCTCTTTCTGATATTTTTAGCTCCATGATGTTTTCAGTAATTCCTTCTATTTGCTTCCATGCTTGTATTATCATGTAGCGTTCTCTTCTCCTTTCTAGACTATATAGTTTTAAAAATTGCAGTCTTTCCCAGTAGTCAAGGTCCTTAACTTCTTCTATTCTAGCAGTATAGGACCTTTGTACACTCTCTATTTGTGCAATATCCCTTTGGTAGTGTGGGTACCATATCACATTGCAGTACTCGAGTGTACTACGTACATAAGTTTTGTAAAGCATAATAATGTGTTCAGCTTTTCTTGTTTTAAGGTGTCTGAATAACATTCCCATTTTTGCTTTACATCTAGCCAACAGTGTTACTATTTGGTCGTTGCATAACATATTCCTATTTAACATTACACGAAGGTCTTCAATTGCTTCCTTGTTTGTGATTGTCTCGTTATTAGGTCCCTTGTATGCATATACCATTCCTTCTCTGTTTGCATAATCAATTGATTCGAATTTATCGGAGTTAAATACCATCTTATTTATCTCCGCCTAATCATATATTTTGTTTAGATCTCTTTATAGTGAGTTCCTATCTTCATCACAAGTAATTTCTCTACTTATTCTTGTGTCATCGGTGAAACTTCTTACTACAGAGTTTTTAACATCACAGCAGTGCAGCTAATACTGTACCTTGTGGCACACCAGATATTACCTGAGCTTCATCTGATTTCTCGTCATTTGCAACCACTATCTGTTTTCTGTTTGTAGGAATTCTTTTACCCATTTTCCTATCTTTCCCACAATATTATGCTTTCTAATTTTTTTCTCTAATATATTATGGTCTACCTTGTCAAAGGCTTTTGCAAAATCTAGATAGATCACATCTGTGTCTTTTTCTTTTATCATATTTTTATATATGTTTTCATGGTGTGCTATCAGTTGGGTTTGTGTACTTTTTCCGGGCACAAAACCGTGTTGACCTATAATAAACAAATTATTTTTAACCAAATGATTCATTATTTTCTTTTTTATTACCCTCTCATACACTTTCATAATATGTGATGTTAGACTAACAGGTCTATAATTGGTTGCCTCTAGTCTTGATTCACTTTTGAAAATAGGGCTTATATAAGCTAATTTATGTTTAACATATATCTCGCTCATATCTACAGTTTGTCTTAGCAGTATTGCAAGCGGCTTCGCGATAGTGTATGCGTTTTTCTTTAACAAAATCTCTGGAACTCCATCTGGTCCGGCTGCCGATCCATTTTTAATTTTGCTTATAGCCTTGACAATATCTGCTTCATTAATATCTATATCCGTTAGATATTCAACATTTTCTTCTCTCATTTCTGTTTCATTATTCTCATTCGCAATTCTTGGCGTGAACTCACTCTTATATTTTTCTGCTAATATGTTGCATATTTCCTTTTTTTCATTCGTTAACCATCCTTCAATTCTTAGAGGGCCTATTCCTAATCTCCCTTTATTCATCTTTTTTGCATAGGAGTAAAGTACTTTGGGTTTTTTTTATATTTTGAAGTGTCCTTTCTTCGAAATCCCTTTTTTCATTTTCTTTCGATTGTATAATCTTTGGTTCTGCATTTTCTATCTTACATTTTATTTCCATCATTTTCCACACATTTTTTTTTGCAAAAGTTTTCTTCCACTATTTAATTTTCTGAAATAAAATCCTTCTGTCTCTTGGTATGCATGTCTTTTGTTTATTGTTTTTTTTTCGGTACATATTTTTCAACAATTTTCTCCAGTATTTTGTACAGTATGTCTGTATTTACCTGTATATTATCCCTTACGAATACATTTTTCCATTCTTTGTTCAGTTCTTCATTTATTTCTGACAATTTTATATTCTTACTATAAAAATTATATTTTCCATATCCTTCCAAACGTTTTGTGCTTTGATTAATTCTGCGATCACTTGCTTTGGAATGGACTATTAATTTTATGACATTGTGGTCTGAAATTCCCTTGTCATACACTATTATTTCTTTAACATAATTCACCTCATTCACAAATACTAGATCTAGGACATTTTCCTTTCTTGTTGGAATGTGGTTTCTTTGTTACATATTATGTTCTAATAGCATATCTTGAAGCTTTTCAAATTGTCTCTTATCTTCTGCGCTACTATTACTCTCTTCTTTATATGTATATATACAACCACTTTCTTCTATCCGTTCTTTCCATTCCACGAAAGGAAAGTTAAAATCTTCGGATAGGAGTATATTCCAATCTTGATGGTTTCTACATATATCATCTATTTTTTCTATTATTATGTCAAACGCCTTAGTATTTGGGGGTCTTTAAACTACAATATTCACTAGTTTTTCAAATTCAAATTCTACCGCAATCAATTCACATTCTGTGTTGCTGTATTTTTCACAGACTTTTCCTTGATTTATGTCTCTTCCATATATTGCGGTTCTCCCCCTTGATTCCTATTTGTTCTATCTGATCTATATGTTTGGAAACCCTTTATCTGGTCATCACTGCCAGTCTCTTGGGAAAACCGTGTTTCACTTATATTTAATAGATCTTTTTTTTTCAATATGGGTTAGTTCTTCTGAGAACTCTATTTTCCTTTTAGAGTTACTCGTGACTAAACCCTGTGCTTTCATCACTATTATGGTTTGTGTTTCATCCCCATTATTTAATATTGGTGATATGGATTTTCACATGCTTCTTTCCTGTTCTGATATGATGTTCTTTTCTTCATTTCCAGGAATTCTGCCATTAAAAAATCCAACTTTTCTATTACATTTGCTCTATCGCCTTTCTATTTATTTTTGTGTGTATACTTGTAATTATCCCTATCTCCATATCTGCACCAACCCCTGGCATTTTAGATGCATTCTTTGCAGTTGGGCTCTAAATGTGCATATTTGGGTTGAAAGGTATCATATCTTGGGGCCTTTTGTGCATAGCGCGGTATATACTCACTCGCTTTTTTGTTTCTTTTTTGTTTCATTTTTGCTTTCATTTTTCTTTTTTGTTTGCTGAGTTTTCTTACTTTCATTCATGGTTGCAGGATGCATATATCGACATTTTTTGTTGAATTTGCATCCTTTTCCTTCATTTATGTTTTTGCATATTTTTGGATGGAGATCTCTGTATTCGTCTCCATGTCCATCTAAATACACACATTTACCATATATTTCATAATTATGGCATATCTTTGGATGCTTGTAGTAGCATCTTTCACCAGATCTGCAATTCCCTCTTTTCAGCAAATTGCAGACTATATCTTTCTTTTCTTTTTTTCTTGTTCTTACTCTTCCCTAAAAGTATGTAGGTCCGGGTAGAGTCTATTGGGTCTATTATTTGTTTCTATCTGATGATTTATTTCTTCGTAAGTATGTTGTTGGATGGCATCATAAGTTATATCAGTGATTTCCTCTGCATCCTTACACATATCCTGCTCATTTTTCTCTTCTTCTTCTTCTTCTTCTTCTTCTTCTTCTTCTTCTTCTTCTCTTCTTCTTCTTCTTCTTCTTCTTCTTCTTCTTCTTCTTCTTCTTCTTCTTCTTCTTCAACTATTTGCAGATTTAGTCTCGACTTAATTATATTTTCTATCCAGACTAAGCATGTTGAGCAGAATACCTGTGGGCCTCTATTTTTTATTTTTTGCTGAATTTCAACACATGTAGGGTGTGTTGGAACATGACAGTCATCGCATTTTCTAATCAGTTTTTGAGGATTATTAATGGAATACCATATCTTATAAGTATAGCACCATTTTAGCATTCTTTTTCCGAATGCATAAATCAGCATATTCACCACATTGGACTTCTTATTGTTCTTTGATGGAATGTGTTGATTGATATAAACTTTCTTTATAAGTCCCTTTATCACTTGGATCTTCTTTGGAAATTCTTCTATTATTTTGCTGATTTTTTTCTGCAGATTTGCTCCAGTTTGTTGGATCATATTGTTTCAATATATCTGTGAATGTTTTTCTGTCACACTGATTGGAGTTACTAGCGACCTCTGTTATCAGACGGTCGAGTTCTTGTTTCGCCAACTCATGGAATTTACTTTTGCTGATTGCAGCAATGTCCCTCCAAGCTATGCCTGTATTATAGAGCGTCATTTTGATCAGATTTTTAGTAATTCACAAGATAACTATCCTATGCCGACGTTTTATCCCACTTTTCTGACCTTAAACTAATCACCGACTATTCACGAAAACTTGTAGCTATATTGCACTCGATAGCCTTTTGTTATCCGCGTTAAATCAGGATATTTATAGGGTAGCACAAGTGTATTCACTCACCAGCATACAGTGTGTATCGGTAAGGCTATAGTTATAACCCTAGTTGGAAAACCCTGATGCTATAAGCCAAAGGGTTTTAACAGAAAAATGCGTGATGAAAGGAAATAAATAAACTAAATGAGATGTAATGAATTACTAATACAAAATATTTCAAGATCAGCAACAGCGTTAAAATAGATATATTATTATTATTATTATTATTATTATTATTATTATTATTATTATTATTATTATTACTTGCTACCCTACAACCCTAGTTGGAAAAGCAAGATGGTACAAGACCACAGACTCCAATAGAGAAAATATGCTAGTGA
>NC_090736.1:17639922-17649922 GCF_036898095.1 Palaemon carinicauda | reverse complement strand
CATTACCGACATCCCCCTCTTTCTGCTCATTTAACAATACTTGAATACGAATTTTAACTGATCGCATATGAAATTGTAACATACATTTGCATGCAATTCAAGTTCTTCATAATCATAAATAGTTACAATTAAAAACTTTATTGTGAAAAAATATACATAAAAATATAGAAATATTTACTTCTTTATAGTATCTCTTTAGGCAGCAGAATTTCTAGTAGTAATGCACGATGACGAAAGGGATTGTAATGATTTATATTTCCCTTGCATTAAGGAAGAAACCTTAAGTATAAGAAGAACTAAAGTAACATTATAGGTTTTCCAGCAGAACTGATTTTTCTTCGCATATCACTTCTACTTTGATTATAACATTTGAGGTGAATGGTTTCTGTTTTGGTTTAAACTTGGACTTTCAATCCATCTGAATAAATGTTATCGCTGCCTCCGTACTCTTAGGGTCAAGGTTTTGATCAGCTTTTCGTATCATTCCTCTTCAAGATTTTGGAAAGTCGACCTTCTTTTGTTTTAATCTAATACTATCAATAATAGTAATTCCACAGGTCAAAATGATGTTGAACAGTCCTTTTATAGTTTATATATGAAATATCTCTTTTAATGTTGTTAATGTTTTTAAAATATTTTATTTTAATTGTTTATTAATTCTTATGTCGTTTATTTATTTCCTTATTTCCCTTTCTCAATGGGTTATTTTACCCTGTTGGAGCTCTTGGGCTTTCAGCATCTTGTTTTTCCAACTAGGGTTGTAGCTAAGCTAATTATAATAATAATAATAATAATAAGAATAATAATAATAATAATAGTAATAATAATAATAATATCATCACCATCAATATCACAAGAATAAGGATAATAATAAAGATGCAGACAAAGAGGAAGAAGAAGAAGATTACATTCATTACCTCTCTGGGTGTCATTAGTTTGTTGTTTTATGATTGTGTGGATTTTGCCATGAGATTTTCCAGATGCAAAATGGCCATACCACAAACAATTGAAACATCTGGTCAGGTACTTTAGCTGCTGATGTTCAAACTTGCAGCAATTGTTTTTATGTGGAACAGGCTGACACAAATTTCTTTCTAGTGTATATATGAAAGATGTTTTAATGCTGTTATTTTACTTTAAATACTTTAATCATTGATTACTTCTCTTGTAGTTTATTTCCTTTCCCCACTGGGATATTTTTCCCTGTTGGGGCCCTTGGGCTTATATCATCCTGCTTTTCCAACTAGGGTTGTAGCTTAGCTAATAGAAATAGTAATAAAATAAAATGATAAAGGCATACTTTAGTTCAATGACTTTTTCTTAGAGCATGTTCCCTGTAGGACAAGTCTCTTCGCCTTAAAAGAAACAGTTTCACTATTTATCGGTCATAACCCTTACCACTGAAAGTCACCTTATGTTTGCGATTATTTAACGATTTCATAACATTCATGAAGACTTATGTTGTGTAATATAACTCGGGATAGACGATGCATTAAATTTTCTACTACGATTACAAACAATTACATTAGCAGATGAAGTTATTGTAATGAAATAATGTAAATAGATGGTAATAAATGGAAGATATAATTCATGACATTGCATTTATCATTCCATCATTTTCCCAAAATGATTATACATCACTGGACTTATTTTGCCTCCGAATGATATAGGATATAACATGCTTATGCTCACTGAAATGAAAACATTACTTTATTCACAGACAACACGGATATTTATCGGCTGCTAAAAGGGGGTCCTATAAGGATGACTATTGCATGTTTACATTCAACAATTTTTGTCGATAAGGTTGACGCTCACATAAAGAGATAAAATAACAAAGGGATGATAATAGAGTTTAAATTAGCTCCTTACATTCAACGACTTTTTAGCCTGGAAAAACAGGAGGCTATAAACTCAAGGGCTCCAACAGGGAAAATAGCCCAGTGGGGAAATAAATAAACTATAAGAGAAGCAATGAACAAATCAAATAAAACAGTTTAAGAACAGTAACAATGTTGAAATAGATTTTTCATATATAAACTATAAAAAGAGACATGTCAACCTATTAAACATAAAGACATTCGCAGTAAGCTTTTATTTGTATATGCGTTGCTTGCTGCATGTGCTTTACAAGAATGCCCGAATGCGCAAATTATGAATGTACAGTATCATGGTTTCAAGTCAAGCTAAATAACTGGCAGATCTTGAATATTGGTATGAAATTATGAGAGGACTTTGGTGTATTTTCATATTTCTACATGCTCAGAATATCCACCCTGGAAATATTAAGGTTTCTGAATATAAAACTACTATATTTTTTACACATACGCTTTCAAAAACTACGTCTCTCGTGTGCTGCCTATGTGCAAGGGATGTGGTGGCCGATGTGGTAACGTCCCTGACTGGTGAACGCCAGATTGGGGTTCGAGTCCCGGTCAAACTCGTTAGTTTCTATGGACGCTACAACCACACCATTCTTGTGAGCTAAGGTTGGGAGGGGGGCGGTTTGGATGAGCCTATAGGTCTATCTGCTGAGTCATCAGCAACCATTGCCTGGCCCTCCTTGATCCTAGCTTGGGTGGAGAGGGGGCTTGGGCGCTGATCATACGTATATATGGTCAGTCTCTAGGGCAAGGTTTTGCTTGATAGGGCAATGCCATTGTTTCTTGCCTCTGCCATTTATGAGTGGACTTTAAGAAACCTTTCCATGCCCAAAAGAGACACGGGATCTTATTTAATCAATCAAATCAGTACACATATGGCGAACAAATTCCTTTTCGTCTAGTGCTAGTTTTCTCTTAGTAAATGAATGTTGGCTTATTAGCTCCTTCAATTTTACCGTCGAAAATTTCAAATTTTCATTAATACTTTTAGAAATTCCCAAAGAACGAATAAAGCCAGTATCTAATATCTAGTTTAGATCTTATCAAAGTCCATAAGATTAAATATTTATATTGTTTTTCATATGCAAATATATAAATGTGGGTGTCAAAATATACATGTACAACAATATAGTGAATACTTGATTTTAGATTTATTTTCTCTATACTCTAAATTTGATAATATATTTTGAGGCTCGCATCACGAACGACTAAAAATCTCTACCTAGAATAGCCTCAGGGGCAGTATAAAAATGGAGAGGGGGCCTTTCCGCGGAGGAAAATAAATTTTTGTCTCTTTTTGGTTTATAGGAATATGAAATAACCAATAATTGACCATGCCCTGTGGATATATCGTATTTTTATTGCATAAATGTTTCTTCAATGTGACGCGAACCTTGAACACAATCGCATAAAAGAATAAGACGAATAGGCTTAGGTATTTCAAATCGCTTTAACTGATTTTTTGCTTAAAATCAACGATTGAGCTTACAGTAGATGACTTTACTTTTTCTAGTATATATATTCAAATAACTTTTATCCAGCAATACTTTCAAAATTTATCATTTAAATGTGTATGAAATTGAGAATAGCTCTAATAATGTTTAGGTAACGTGACGAAAAAGAAAATTAAGTGTTGTAATCAAAATCTATTGTATAAATGATTTACGATCGGATTACACAGTAATAAATATGAATAAACTTATTATTTTGTAAAATAGTACATTCATTCTGCAAACTTTAACAACATGTTGGTGTTTAAAACACTTTCTAATTATTTCTTTCTCAGTGAAGCAGAGATGGCGACTGAAGCTCTGAAGGTTTGGATGCGAATATTGTTTTAGGAACCAAAAATTAGAATGGATGAATAATTGCAGAACGATGATGTCTCGTTACTGTGGTAGAGATACCTTTTAACGTGTTGAAAGGGTTTGTGTATCGCCATGATCAACAAAGCTGTACTAGTAAGGGCCACCCATACCAGGTTGGTTTGCTGTGAAACAGACTAAAGTCTCCCACCATTACCAATCGGCACAGGCCAGCGTGGTGATGAAACTTAGCCAAAGCCCTGGCAATCATAAATATGTGTCTGAGAACTTTGTCCTCCAGTGGACTGGAAACAGCCGCATTTGTTGTTGTTGATGTTGAGGTGAAGAATGGATGTTTAAAGAAAATTAAATAAAGCGCTGAAAATAATTGACTTTACATCATGTCAATGACACAGAAAATGTTGAAATGATCGGAAGTGTAGATAGAAACAGTATAATAATGAACAAGGAGATTATGTAAATCTAAAGGCAGAAGGAGACGAAAGTCTAGAGAGGTTTGAGTAGAGATTCTGCATCTGATAGGCCTTCATTTTCGAGATGTACTCAAGACAACGGTGAGTGAAAGTGTTGTTTGGTAACATAACATCTAGTGTTTATTTCAATTTTACGCATATGCATATGAATATATACACCAATTACCCAGGAGTTTTTCCTATTTCTACATGAATGTAAGAAATGTGACGGTTAGGTAAAAATCCTATATTGATGGTACAAACAAACGACTAACTAGACCCGTCTCTACTACCTTCTTATAATCGGAAGCCTAACGTTGAAACGAAGGCGTTATAGATTTCCCTTCTCTTTTATTTTACTAGATTATCTATTCACTATAATAAAAAGAGAAGAATAATTAGTTTTTGAATTAGCGTAAGAAAAGTAAATATGTTTTTATGTATACATGTATTTTTATACATACATATGCACAAATGCGTGTGGTGTGTTTATGGGCATATTAATGTATATCGTCCTTGACTACATCTTGTTTTGGGTTAACAGATAAAAAATATGTTGAGAAAAATGTTCACGTTGATATATGTACCTCCTTCTTGGAATTTTATTGTTGAAAAGATACGGGAAAAATTATTTAAAGGTGATGTTTCCAATTCGGTCGATAGAAATCCAATATGATCCAGAATTCATTGAAATTCTGTGTTCAAGATCGAAAAATCATTGCACGAATCTAAATGGGAGTATTATCGAGTGTTTTTTATATCATTATCATTACTTGCTGAGCTAGCGAGATAGATCATGGAGAGCTTGCTCTTAATAATAGTGTTTTATTCCCATTTTAATTATGGAGTACTTGTATTCGATGAATGTGGTTTCTGGAAAGTCCTGCAAGGCACTCACCCCAGCAACCTTTTTACGGCCTTTGAAGGTCACTCGTGAATGGCAGAGGCTAGGGACAGTGACTGTTCTCTTCTGGTAGATTAGGGGCTTTCTTGACAGCCTGTCCCAGCCCCCAGCAGGGACAGTGACAATGCCCTGAGTAATATAAGAATGTCATATAAACTGACCATATATACACATGATTATCTGTCAAACCCCCTCTCCATCCAAGGTAGGACCAGGGAGGGCCAAGCAATGGCTGCTAATGACTCAGCAGGTAGACCTATTGGCTCCCCTAAAAACCGATCCTTAGGTCACAAGAAAGGTGAGATTGCAGACACTAAAAGAAACTATCGAGTTTAAGCGGATCTCGAACCACAGTCTGGCAGATTAAAATGTCCTTCATAACTCCCAGGGGGAGACCCGGGAAGTTCCGGGTGGTACGAAAATACACCACTAGCAGAATACATTAATTCATCAATGACATGTCGATTTGTTTATGTATTAATACATGATAAATTCGAATATACTATCATTTTGTGAATAAGGTTTAGTTAAAATCCAGTAAAACTCATTTACGTACCAAGTGTTTGGGAAAAATATGATAATAGATATAATCATCAAAACGTGTATATGTACTTAGATACTGAAAAATCCTTCTAAATAAAACTTATTTGCTATTGAATTATCTATAAAATGACACCAGACTTAAATTCTAATATGATAAATAAGAAAAGAGACATAAATTAATTACGAGTATCATTTAATGAAATCACTCACAGATAGTTCTGAGATCCATTAGTTAGAGAAAACTTTTGTTTTGTTTCGGCAAATGAATTATTCTGCAACATTGCAGTGCTATACACATGCGTACATACATTTGGATGCAAAATACATACAAAAGTTACAGTCCATCTTTGATTAACTTTCACATTGAAAGTTTCAGAATAAAGTGCAGTTCATCATTAGCTCAAAGGTATAATAAGAGTACCGTCTCTGGACATGCATAATACGCTTTGTTTACTTAATATTTATATCCTTTTTTTATCCAGTAAATAACATCTGAATTTTGTATTTCTCCTCAGGCATCACTTTACATGTTATGTGATTGTTCTATCCTATATAAATCAAAGCTGTTGATTTTAAATATATATTATAGAAATAATAATTATTTATCAATTTGAATGAAGAAATTATTATCAAAATCAATTGATTTACGTTATATAAAGATGCCCTTAATGACATCTGGGCCTACATATATCATATTTGGCTTTGTCATATATTACAGAATGACTGAAATAGAAAATAAATTCAATAAACATCTCATCAAATTAGGCTTCATCATAAATATAAGATTTTTCTCACATTTATAATTGAGTAGCATATTAATCAAGATCATTAAATAAAAGATAGCTTGATGAGTAAAGTAGGTTAATTCTATGTTTTGATAGTCTACTTATGATTTCTACTTGACTTTACATTCATTCACATAAAAGAATTGAAATAATCTGACGCCAGAGGAGAAATGGCAGTCACTTTGAAAAGTGATGTTACTTTGAAAACTGATGTTAAGAGTGACGGTCCACTTGAGACCTCTGTCGCATTTCTTTGAACCTCGTCATATTTCAACGAATCTTAGTGAGAATTCTATCGATCAATTGAAATTCTAATAAAAAGAATCTATTCCATTCACATTTACTGTAAATGGAAATCTGTGGTCCGTAGGCATGTGGTGCTGTCAGTGAGCCTCTTGCGGTGCAATGTGGGCATTGCAATAGAGTCTTTGCAGCAATTCCTTTTAATAATAATAATAAAAATAATAATAATAATAATAATAATAATAATAATAATAATAATAATAATAATAATAATAATAATCGTGATCTACAAGTACCCTATTTTTAGCTTTTTATTTCAACTCAATCGGCGTCAATGACCTTAGATGTCAGGATGCCAGAAAACTTTCAATCAATCAATCAATCAATTTCACCTCAACTCTTTCCCCTTTCCTCCTTCTCGGCGCCCAAACTCATTAAATTAATTCTTCATAGTACAACTGCTGAGTTTACGACAGTTACACCTCGTCGCTGATTGGGCTCCTGGCCCCACCACTGGCTCATAAGGCCAAATTCCATGCATCAAATAGAATAGAAGGAAAAAATACACTTTTATTCACTCTTCTTGTTTTCTATTGTCATTCACATCATGATATGTATTAAAAAGTATTTACCAGGTTCCAAATTTCCTTTAAGGACATGTAAATAACAAAGTCTTTTAACCAACAGGACAGTGGACTTTAGAGGCCACCTAAACAAGTCTATAAAGATTACCACCAAATCGCATGCCTCCAGAGGTCACCTAAACAAGTCTATAGAGATTACCACCAAATCACGAGCCTCCAGAGGTCACCTAAACAAGTCTATAGAGATTTCCACCAAATCACGGGCCTCCAGAGGTCATCTAAACAAGTCTATAGAGATTTCCACCAAATCACGGGCCTCCAGAGGTCACCTAAACAAGTCTGTAGAGATTACCACTAAATTACGGGGCTGCAGAGTCATCTGAACAAGTCTGTAGAGATTACCACCAAATTACGGACCTCCAGAGTCACCTAAACAAGTCTGTAGAGATTACCACTAAATTACGGGCCTGCAGAGTCACCTAAACGATTCTGTAGAGGTTACCACTAAATTACGGTCCTCCAGAGTCAACTAAACAAGTCTGTAGAGATTACCACTAAATTACGGACTTTCAGAGTCACCCAAACAAGTCTGTAGAGATTACTACTAAATTAAGGGCCTTCAGAGTCACCTAAACAAGTCTGTAGAGATTACCACTAAATTACGGGCTTTCAGAGTCCCCTAAATAAGTCTATAGAGATTACCACTAAATTACGGGCCTTCAGACTCAACTAAACAAGTCTGTAGAGATTACCACTAAATTACGGACTTTCAGAGTCACCTAAACAAGTCTGTAGAGATTACTACTAAATTAAGGGCCTTCAGAGTCAACTAAACAAGTCTGTAGAGATTACCACTAAATTATGGGCGTCAAGAGTCAACTAAACAAGTCTGTAGAGATTACCACTAAATTACGAGTCACCTAAACAATTCTATAGAGATTACCACTAAATACGGGCCTTCAGAGTCAACTAAACAAGTCTGTAGAGATTACCACTAAATTAAGGTCCTTCAGAGTCACCTAAACAAGTCTGTAGAGATTACCACTAAATTACGGGCCTCAAGAGTCAACTAAACAAGTCAGTAGAGATTACCAATAAATTACGGGTCACCTAAAGAAGTCTATAGAGATTACCACTAAATTACGGGCCTTCAGAGTTAACTAAACAAGTCTGTAGATATTACTACTAAATTACGGGCTTTCAGAGTCACCTAAACAAGTCTGTAGAGATTACCACTAAATTACGGGCTTTCAGAGTCACCTAACCAAGTCTGTAGAGATTACCACTAAATTAAGGGCCTTCAGAGTCACCTAAACAAGTCTGTAGAGATTACCACTAAATTACAGGCTTTCAGAGTCACCTAACCAAGTCTGTAGAGATAACCACCAAATTACGGGTCACCTAAACAAGTCTATAGAGATTACCACTAAATAACGGGCCTTCAGAGTCAACTAAACAAGTCTGTAGAGATTACCACTAAATTACGGGCTTTTAGAGTCACCTAAACAAGTCTATAGAGATTACCACTAAATTACGGGCCTCAAGAGTCAACTAAACAAGTCTGTAGAGATTACCACTAAATTACGGGTCACCTAAACAAGTCTATAGAGATTACCACTAAATTACATTCCTTCAGAGTCAATTAAACAAGTCTGTAGAGATTACCACTAAATTACGGGCTTTTAGAGTCACCTAAACAAGTCTATAGAGATTACCACTAAATTACGGGCCTCAAGAGTCACCTAAACAAGTCTATAGAGATTACCACTAAATTACATTCCTTCAGAGTCAACTAAACAAGTCTGTAGAGATTACCAATAAATAACGGGCCTTCAGAGTCACCTAAACAAGTGTGTAGACATTAACACTAAATTACGGGCCTTCAGAGTCAACTAAACAAGTCTGTAGAGAACACCAATAAATTACGGTCCTCCAAAGTCAACTAAACAAGTTTGTAGAGATTACCACTAAATTACAGTCCTCCAGAGTCAACTAAACAAGTCTTTAGAGAATACCACCAAATTACGGGCCTTCAGAGTCAACTAAATAAGTGTGTAGAGATTACCACTAAATTACGGTCCTCCAAAGTCAAATAAACAAGTATGTAGAGATTACCACTGAATTATGGGCCTTCAGAGTCAACTAAACAAGTCTGTAGGAATTACCACTAAATTACGGTCCTCCAAAGTCAACTAAACAAGTCTGAAGGGATTACCACTAAATTACAGTCCTTCAAAGTCAACTAAACAAGTCTGTAGAGATTACCACTAAATTACAGGCCTCTAGAATCACCTAAACAAGTTTGTAAAGATTACCACGAAATTACAGGCCTTCAGAGTCACCTAAACAAGTCTGATTACCAAATCACGGGCATCCAGAGGTCACCTAAAAAAGTCTATAGAGATTACCACCAAATTATAAACCTCTAGAGTCACATAAAAAATCTGTAGAGATTACCACTAAATTCCAGGCCTCCAGAGTCACCTAAACAAGTCTGTGGAGATAACCAAATTAATGGCTTCCTGTCACCTAACAAGTTTGCAGAGATTACTAAATTATGGGCCTTCAGTCACCTACACAAGTCTATGGAGATTACCAAATTACGGGCCTCCACTGTCTCCTAAACAAGTCAGTAGAGATTGCCACAAATTAAGTCCCCCAGAGTCACCTAAACAAGTCGGTAGAGATTACCACTAGATCACGGGCCTTCAGAGATCACCTAAACAAGTCTGTAGAGATTACCACGAAATCAGGGGCCTTCAGATGTCACTTATACAAGT
>NC_090736.1:17592422-17622422 GCF_036898095.1 Palaemon carinicauda | reverse complement strand
TATATATATATATATATATATATATATATGCCTGACAAAATAGAGGATTCAATTCTCCAGCTGAAGTGTAAAAACATAGCCATAGTAATCGATGATAAGTATACTTATGATCGTTTGTTATTCTCATATAATCTCTATATTATACTAATATACTGACCATAGATTTTTCCTACTCGTTATTTTGTGTTCATCCAGTTCTGACCATGAATATTAAGGTAAACCACCTGTTTTATGAGTTTTCCCACTAATCCCCCCCCCCCCCCACAGTATAAAACGATTATAGGGGACCCCAGTTGGAAACTGGGGTTTTGGGTGGGGAAGCACCAAAAACTAATTATTTGCAGCGATAATGATGGTTAAGAAAGTATGTTAAACACTAGATAAACTACTGGAAAAATATATGATTCATGTAAGTGGCGGGAAATTAAGTATCGCAACTACCTATAATTCATACTACGTCCCTCTGATGATTTTTGCTCCACTGTGCTTGCTTCGCTCTTGCTTGAAGGTACAATCGGATACTCTATTCTATCTTATTTCCCTTTCTCTTGTTTTTTTTTTCAAGTTTTCATAGTTTATATATGAAATATTATTTTAATATTGTTAATGTTCTTACATTTTTCATTTGAATTCTTTATTAATTCTCTTGTAGTTTCCTTATATCCTTTTCTCACTGGGCTATTTTCCTGTTGGGGCCCTTGGGTTTAATTCATCCTGCTTTTCAAATTAGGGTTGTAGCTTAGCTAGTAATAATAATAATAATAATAATAATAATAATAATCTCACTACCCCTCTATGCTGGCACGTGGTACATGGATGAGCTGCGCGCGCCAAACATGTGGGTCATTATTTATTTTTTTCGTCCTTTTTTTGTTCACTTTTAGACGAGCAACAATAGGTATAATATGAAAGTACAGTGTTTACAACATAATAAAGTACTTAAATAGATGAATTTACACCTAATTTCGAAATTTATTCAACACCTCTATGGGAGATATCTTCCTCAGACTGAAGTTCTGTCAGAACTGAAGCGGAGGTGGAAAAAGGGTTCTTGTAAAACAACACCTGGGAACTTTTGGAGAAATATTTACATCATGCCAAAAAAAAAAGAAAAAAAAAACAGAATAGCTGGCAAAAGCGAATGCAAACAACGCATGCTCAGTAACCTCACCATCAATGTCCGAAAAGTAAACAATAGACTTGAAGAGTGAAATTGTGTTCACAGTTTAATCGATACGTAAGTTATCAAGTCCCAGCTTCCATTAATCATGCAGAGAAATATACCAAACTAGCCAGCACTCGTCTATTTATTTTAGCGAATTCCAGTTTCTCTAGAAATTAATGCATCGTATATAAACCTAGCTTTATTTTATTCCCCTAGTTTATTCTACTACATCGTCACACTCCTGAAATTCATATCTTTAATGGAGGTCGTATCGTCTCAAATGCGTTGCCATGAATGACAGACGACTAGCGCTCAAACGTCGACGTATTCTCGTCTATGATTAATAAAACCTCTATCATGTCATCGCCGGAGGAACCATTCTCAAATCATGGTCCCTGCTTGGGGGTTGAGGGCCTTGGAATTTCGGCGAGAATATCTTATCTATATTCCTGCGTCAGTATAATCCTAGGTAATTGGATGACCCTTTGTTTTCCGTTGCTAATGGCTATTCGATGTACCGGTTTATCTACAATTCTCGGTAAGAGACGAATTCATTGAATAGCTATCGGTGAAATTTTCTGCTCATCTTTTATGGAAGACCTGACCTTTTAGTAATGGATCGCTCTATAAAACCGAATTTGAAATTCCTGGAACAGCAGACATCGATGCTGATATCTGGATTATCGAACTATAAATATAGTGAGGCAAATGATACGGAAGTCACTATAATTGAAGTGACTTTTGCTTCTTCACATAATAGATTGCACAACTTTTGTGCCATTCTAAATTACGCAGCTGTAAACATGCAATACATGCAACAGAGAGGACGGTTACAGTCATGACAACATTACATTAATCATATTGTAAGAAGAAAATCATGAGGTATTTAATCTTGTATTGCTGAATGTTTAGGAAGATTTACCAAGCTAATTCAAGAAAACCTCTGTTTTTCATACATACGTACATACATACACACATACATTGTTGAGAATACTAAACGTATATACAGTATGTATTCATGTTTATTGATATATTTTGTTAAAAGAATCATATAAAAAGCACGTGAAGAATAAGGAAATGGCATTTCCTAATAATGCACTAATTATCAAAAGACATTTCTGAACATATCTTTAGACATCTCTGAATCACCTATGCCATTGTGATATGTCCTCATAAATCTACGTCACAATTCTTGTATGAAAATCTCTCCCCGTCGGTGATATAGGAGCGACCTATGAAGCGTTGCTTTCCACCTGTTAACTCTTCTCGCTGACAGATTGTTATAGCGATGACCTCACCTCCCTCCAAAGCAGTTGATAGTTGTGGACAGGGTTCAAACTCGATCATGTGCCATGTGACCATTGGATAAAAGCAACTGCTTTTTACCTTAGGTTACCTTAAAGCTTTTTCCAATTTCCTTAAATTTTAACCTCGTAAAACCGAAATTACCTTAGAATTACCTTGAAAGCATGAAAACTACCTCATACTAAAGTAATTACCCTAAACGTTTAAACCCTGGTTGTGGAACGTGGAGGTCGATCACTTGGGCAGGATTAATCAGAATGTTTGAAAGTGGATGTCTGAATGTTTGGTCGAAATGGATACCATTTAGAAATTATATTTGTTGGTGCCTTCAAGATATAGACGTATTATCTCTATGAATTATATGTACCGTAGATATATACTGTGTCAATCGTTCTTACTTATCGCTTATTTCTATTTTGAAACTGTTCTGTTATTCAATACGAAATCTACAGTTCCTTACTGTTACCCAAAAAGAATCAAATTCGATGTTTCAGGATGACATTAACAAGAAATTCACCATAAACAAAATAATGAATAACATTATTGAAATGGGATATTGAAGTTCACTTATAAAAGTTTGCTATTAGTTCTTTCATCAATCTTTCTCTTCAGTCTATAATTATTTTTACTCCATGGGGAAACTATGATAATGAATGGCCTTCATAGGCCTGACACCCTGATCATATGTCCCAAATTTCACAGATCTTTCACTTAACTGGTGTGGTTGTGTATCTCCTTTGTCTTAACTAAACATCTAATATGTTTAATCTTTCATTTACTTCAAAACTAACAGAACTCTCTCTCTCTCTCTCTCTCTCTCTCTCTCTCTCTCTCTCTCTCTCTCTCTCTCTCTCTCTCTCTCTCTCTCTCTCTCTGTCCTTGTGTTTTTTCGCCAATATCTCATTTCGGTTACTTTTATATTTATTTTCCAGTTACCAATTACCTAATTACCCAATTGACACAAGTCTGTCTTCAAGAATTATTTATGATATATTTTTATCATACAAATCTCAAGATTTTTAAAAAAATTAAATTTCATAAATAATTTATTTACTTCCTCTCCTTAAGCTGCTGTTTTCCCTGTTGATGCTCCGGGGTTTATAGAATCCTGCTTTTACAACTTGTGTTTAGCCTAAATAATAATAATAATAATAATAATAATAATGATAATAATAATAAGAAGAAGAAGAAGAAGAAGAAGAAGAAGAAGAAGAAGAAGAAGAAGAAGAAGAAGAAGAAGAAGAAGTAAAATATATCGCACTTTTGTATACATTTAGGTGAATATACATGGACAATTAAATTTATGATCAGTACATTATAAATAACTAATGCACCCATACCGTCCAAAAAGACAGTACCAAATGATAGATAGCAGACGTTGCGTACCACGTCCTCATTTTGCATACTTGAACTAGAGGGGCATTCAGTAGAGCAGAGACCTTCGACCCGGCATCTTACTTCGTGACCTTGACCTTTGACCTTAACATGCATTATTTAGCGTGGATTTTAATGCTCTCAAATATGAACCAAGTTAGAAGTCTCTGTGACAACGATGGCCAAACCTTTGGGTAATTTCGTGAATTGGACAATTTGCTCGACTGTTACCTTAACCTTTGACCTTAACCTTCCAAAATTCACTAATTTCTAGTTTTTTTACATAACAGTTAATCACAGGAAGTTCTATTACTCTACGATAAAAATTGTGATCAGGAAGATGTTCACGAACAAACACACACACACACACGCAATCAGGATAAAACTTAACCTCCTTTCAACTTCGTTGGCGGATGTAATTAAATCACATTTTGACTGAAAACTTTAACGGAGAGGCGTATCTTGTTGGTGTACATGCAACAGCAACAACATCAACACCAAATGGAGACATATATATATATATATATATATATATATATATATATATATATATATATATATATATATATACTGTACACACACACAAACACACACACACACACACACATATATATATATATATATATATATATATATATGTGTGTGTATATGTGTGTGTGTGTGTGTGTGTGCGCGTATGCATTTATATATGTATACACACACACACACACACATATATATATATATATATATATATATATATATATATATATATATATATATATATATATATATATATATATATATATATATACATATATATATATATATATATATATATATATATATATATATATATATATATATATATATATAGTGAATATACAATATAGTAAAATAATTCCACACTGTATTCACAGCTACATTTCAGAATGCAGTGGAATCGTAGACCCCACGAGAATAAATTATTCGAGGCATTAGTAACTCCTGAACTTGACGAATGAAATGAATATTAATGTACGGCGAAAGCTGCAACTTTCGCTGCCGGCAGAAACACTTGTTCGAAAATTGGTTTACTCAGATATCAACGTTATTAACGTGAGCATTTTATCGAATGTATTATTATTATTATTATTATTATTATTATTATTATTATTATTATTATTATTATTATTATTATTTTTTTTTTTTTTTTATTATTATTATTATTATTATTATTTTCTCCAAGAATTATTATTATTATTATTATTATTATTATTATTATTATTATTATTATTATTATTATTATTACCTAAAAAAATTGCAATTCGTACATTATACACTAAGAAGGGTATTAGATTCAAATACAATCATCAGAGACATGAAACAATCATTTGGAAGACTCAAAAACACAAGTATGCTTAATAATCGTTCCACGGCTTTTGATGAATCTGGTTACGATACGTTTTAAATACCCTTTTCCCCAAATTGTCTTCATCATCATCATCATCATCATCATCATCATCTCTTCGTACGCATATTGACGCAAATTCTTCATGTTTTTTTCTTATTGAATTATGCTTTAGTTCCATACAGTTCATATGCGTTTTTTTGTATGTCGTTTCACATTTGGATGAAAATTTGTTCAGTTTTCAGTACTTTGTAAAGTTTGTAAAGATTTTCATACTTAAAACCTTATTTGAATAAAAATGTTTTTAGACTTTATTACTTCTACAAACTCCGTGTAGACCTTTTATATGAGCTTAAATATATAGTATCTTTTTTATAATGATTCTAAAGACCCCGAATTCAAGATATAAATTGAATCAGTCTCCAGTTCGTCCCAGGAGCTTCTTAAATCCTTCTACATAAGATTAGAATTTCAATAGTTTCCAGTTCGATTAGAAGAAGCTTCTCAGAGTCCGATGAATGGCAGGGGCAAGGGACAGTAGCAATGCCCTAGATTAGCGACCAAAACCCCTCTATATCAAAGCTAGGATCAGGGAAGGTCAGGTAATGGCTGCTGTCGACTCAGCAGGTCGATTTATACGCTCCCCCAAACCCCCTATCCTTAGCTCACAAGGATGGTGAGGTTGTAGGCACTGCAAGAAACTAGCGAGCTTGCGCGGAACTCGAACCCTAGTCCGGCATATCGCAGGGCAGGGACTTTTCAATACGCCACCACAATCCCAGTCTCCCATTCAAGAAATAATGCTCTTTATTAATTGTGATTTCATACTATGCAAAAACACGTAAAGCGTCTGTCCCAAAGGATAGTCAGTCTGCCACATGTGATTCTCTTTTTTTTTTGTTACAGAAATAATTATATACTGATGTCTTTCATTCATTGAAAAGTATGAATTTCCCAAAGAAGCTCATAATTTCACATTTGACCTTAAAACCATCATGTTACTTTTTCCAATTTAACAAAATGTAAAAGAAAAATAGGAAATCATCGTACTATGTACATTTTAAAACTATAATAAGAAAAAAAGTGTAGCTCTATCTAAACAAGATTTTCGTCAAACCACACTTTATATTACTCTTACGAATATTTAACTTTCCAAACTATTCCCTACCATTGTTAGTTAGCTAACTGCCATTATTCTTTTTTCACCCGCCATTCCTATCAGCTAAAACAAATTGAATTAGCTTCGGTTGGTGCTATAATGTGATTAAAAAGGACAGTATTTATATGTGCGTATCATATGAATAATTGATGTCTGAGTTTTCTTCACCTAAAGACTTCTTCTATCATGTAATGATAATTATTTCTTCATAAACCTCATGCAAAACCAAGGATTGTTTGCCGGTTTAAAGGTTTAAAGGTCGCTCATGAATGGCGGAGGCAAGTGACAATGACATTGCCCTATCAAGCAGAACAATGTCCTAAAGACTGGCCATATTACATATGATCAGCGCTCAAGCCTTCTCTCCACCCAAGCTAGGACCAAGGAGAGCCAGGCAATGACTGCTGATGATTCAGCAGATAGACCTATAAACTCCCCCGAACACTCCATCCTTAGCTCACAAGGATGGTGTAGATGCAGTGACTAAAGGAACTAACGAGTTTAAGCGGGACTCGAACCCCAGTCTGGCGTATCACCAGTCATGGACGTTACCGCATCGGCCATAAATAAAAGTACCATTATACATTAATTGAAATGACCATTAATAGTACTGCTATGAACACGAACCTTTCATTAGTTTTATGGCTTCGTTAAGGTAACTTTATACGCATAAAAAGAAAAATATTGCCAATTCCACTTAATCATGTATAAGTATAAAAATTACTTTATTATCGTCTATTATTGCAATGAAAATGTCCTGTCATTCCTTTGATATTACTTAATTACCATTTGATCTCATCATTGATGCATATGTTAATTAGCAGTTCACTTGATTTAATGAGTTCTTTGTCTTCAGAAGATTTATAATATTATAATATTAGCCGGACCAACTTTTCTTATTCATATTTTTTCTTAGCGTTGAGGTTCCTTCTATCTGGCCTAACGTGATGGATTATAAAGTTTTTGATAGGATGACCAGTCATAAATAGTCTTTAAAATATGCTGAGAAAATGTTTCATATCCATCCGATGTTTTTTTTTTTTATCTTTATTTTTTTTATTACCTCTGCCAACGAAGTTGGAAGGAAGTTATGTTTTTGCCCATGTTTGTGTGTTTGTTTGTGAACAGCTTTCTGGCCACAATTTTAGTCGTAGAGTAATGAAACTTGCATGAATTAACTGTTATGTAAAAAGCTGGAAAGGATTAAATTTTGGAAAGTCAAGGTCTAAGGTCAAGATCACGGACAAGCAAAATGTCCAAGTTACGTAATCAGCCATAAGTTTGGACATGATTGACATAAAGGCATCAAACTTGGTTCATATTTTATTGTATGAAAATCTACGCCAATTAGTACATAAGGTCATCAAAGGTCAAGGTCACGGTCGAGAAATAAGTTGCAGCAGTGGCGGTCTGCGCTCTACTGAGGGTCCCTCTAGCTTGTCCTGGACTCCTGGGATAGTTTAGCTCGCATCTTACATCTAACGCTTTCGTCATTATCCTTGATAAGGAATCTCAGCCTTTCTCGGCCTAACAACGACGGGTGATCGAATTCTCCCCTAAGATTTCTAAGCAAATTATGATCGGCAACGCAGGAACGATTGAAATGAAAAAGCCTTAGAAAGTACGTTTTGCTCGGTTGTGAATATCGTTCAACGATAATCGCCATACGATTATCAGTTGTGGTAGCCGATGGGGTAACATTCCGGACTGGTGAACGCCAGACTGGAGTTAGATTCCAGCTCAACCTCGTTAGTTCCTTTGGTCGCTGCAACCTCAC
Organism: Palaemon carinicauda; assembly: GCF_036898095.1. NCBI lineage: Eukaryota > Metazoa > Arthropoda > Malacostraca > Decapoda > Palaemonidae > Palaemon > Palaemon carinicauda. The sequence continues at coordinate 17,614,273 of NC_090736.1, read as the reverse complement.
CATCCTTTTGAACTAAGGATTGGGGGTTGGGGGAAGCCTATAGGTCTATCTGGTGTGTCATCAGCAGCCATTGTCTGGCCCTCCTTGGTCCTAGATTGGGTGGAGAGGCGGCTTGGGAGCTGATGTGTATATGGTCAGTTTCTAGGGCATTATCCTGCTCGAGAGGGCAATGTCACTGTCCCTTGTCCTTGCCATTCATGAGTGACCTTTAAGTCTTTAAACTCATTCATTGTTTTCGGATGATATTTTTTTTCTTCCACTGACTGCCACCAGAGTCACAAACGATCATCGAAGCAAATCATCCCATTCAAAAGCAGTCAATTGGTGCTTCTAGATTCTAGACTAGAATCTAGACAATCGTTCGATATCATCGATGAGCGAATAGTGCACAGAGCTATACCTTTACCTTCAAGTGACCCGGGCTTGGACTAGACTATACTTTTTTGTTTGTATATTGAAACCGGAAACCTCTGTCGATCTTCACTTGAGAAATAGGAAAAAGTTTGTTTTTAATGTACAGCAGATATTAACTGAAATTTTTTGTTTCTTTTTTTTTTTGTTGCTGATTTATCTGCAGTCACTGCTTGTATCCTATTATTATTATTATTATTATTATTATTATTATTATTATTATTATTACTTGCCTAGCTACAGCCCTAGTTGGAAAAGCAGTATGCTATAAGTCCAGGGGCTCCAACATGGAAAATACCCCAGCGAGGAAATGAAACAAGGAAAAATAGAATATTCCAAGAACACGAACATCCCAACAATTATCTCCTATATAAGCTATAAAAACTTTAACAAAACAAGAGGAAGAGAAATAAGATAGAATAGTGTGCCTGAGTGAACCTTCAAGCAAGATGACCACGTTGTCTTTGAAGACAACTCCATGCTTGATGTTTACCCAAATGTAAGCATCACACTTCCACCAAGAGACGTCGAGTGTCTCCTGTTGGACAGACTCCCTGCTCCCTCATATGCTGTTTAAGCCTATTTGATATTCCAATGCGGCTCTGAGGAAAGTTACCCCACCCCCCACCCCCCACCCCCCGTGAGATGCTTGCATAAAACAAACCTCACATGTGTCCTTTCTTTAGGTTCTGGGCGGAATTTATTCGTCGCGGCATTGTTACATTTTCTACCAGAGATATTCCATTTCAAGGCGGTGTTTATGCGGCCTGCTAAATTTGCATATGGACCTCGCACTCTTTACTTTATTGTGGAGTGTTATAAGTTCCGTAAAGTGGGATGATTGCTCTTTCCGTCGCCTGCAGGTTGTTTTGCATTATCATTTATGTGGGGTTTTTATGTCAAATCTTGAGAGTAGTTTAACTTTTTAATTTTTTTTTTTCATTTTGTCTGTTTATTCATTTATCTTTTTAGAGCAATTTTAGATAATCACCGTCCAAATTTCCTGAAATCATTATCGAATAAATCCAGAAATCTTCATTGACTCTAATTAGATTTATTTTCATCCATTTAAAAGCGATCATGAAAGTTATTCTGTTCCTGCTTTCTCACCTCATTTTGCTATTCTGTTTCCTAGTTTTGTTCTCTCTGAATGGTCCATAAGTGAAACAACTAAAAGTGAAATAAATTACGAGATATAGGCTACTCATACATTTATTTGTGAGCGTTCACCAATGTTTACGCCTCTACAGTAAAGCGTTCCTCGTTCAGAATTGCTATAAAGTTAGCCCATAACCTGCTTGAGCATTAACCCTTTTACGCCTTGAACTGAGTTTTGGGACTGTAACTAACTTCGATGGGGCAGTGACTCGTCGTCTCGACTTGTCGATCCTCTCGGTATGGTCAGATTAGTGTAGAAATAGTACATGTAATCTTACCTTATTTGATTCTGGAATAATCTGAACACCCAAAGTGTTGTAGCGAGAGAGAAGAGGACTTTTTATCGAAAAAGACACACACCTTATAGTTTAAAGGTTTAAAAGCCGCTCATCAATGGAAGAGGCAAGGGACAGTTACATTGCCCTATCAAGCAGGACAATGCCCTAGAGATTGACCCTATATACATATGATCAGCGCCAAAGCCCCCTCTCCACCCAAGCTAGGCCCAAGGAGGGCCAGGCAATGGCTGTTGATGACTCAGCAGATAAACCTATAAGCTCCCCTAAACCTCCCATCCTTAGCTCACAAGGATGGTGAGGTTGCAGCGACAGAATGAACTTTCGAGTTTGAGCGACTCGAACCCCAGTCTGGCGTTCCCAAATCAGGGGCGTTAGCACACTGGTCACCACAACCCCATAGAGTGGACTATTTTATGATAATTGAGCTTTATTCAATTGATTTTCTGGATTAAATTAATCTGTTTCCCACTTGATATGATAACAAATGTTTACGCCAGAGATGTTGCTAAGAATTAATAATCAAGCAACCAATAAGAAACGTAAGCAAAAGAGCCATTTCAGTTGTAATTATATTCGGAACAGCAATAAAGTTTTTCATCTTTAAGAAAAAAAAGAGCCACATTTTATTGGAGTATGAGAGGAAAGGTTTTCCGTGGACAGAATAGAAGGAAAAACAGAAAATTATAGAAAGATAGGAGAGATAAAAAAAAAAAAAAGGGTTCTTCAAGGTAATAGACAAGTCATGGGTCCACCATTAGAGAAGAGGAAATGAAAATTAGGTTTACATATATTGGCGAAACTCAGACGTCAAGGGGAAAGAGAAGTATTTGAATATCACATCTCCATTTTAGCGAATAGTAAAGAGTTCACTTATTTTCTAGAAGATTTGCAATATTCGTGAGTTTCAACACGGTTATTTTCCAGAAGATTTGCAAGATTCGCCTATGCGAGAATTTCCGTTGTTGTAATGCCAGTATAATATCCCGTGGAGGATAAGTTTTCTTTTGGGAATAAGTGGGAAAATGCAACAACAATTTTGGTAGAAAAATATTGTTGCGGTGACCAGAGAAAGAACATATTAGAATTGGAACAATACAGAGATACTGAAATAAGGGCTGTGGACATATGCAAAGATTTGTTAGTAGTTAGACAATATTTTTTTTTGTTATGATAGAAACATAAAATTTCCTTTTTTTATTTTGTATTATTATTTGAAGAGAAAAAAATGACCAATAATTTGAATATAAAGAATTATTTAGTAAATATATGGTAAGGCCATTTGATATGAATTAAGGGTTGTGATAGCTTGGTGGTAGCATCCTTGCCTGGTGATTGCCAGACTGGGATCAAGTCCCGCTCAAACTCATTAGTTACTTTAGTCGCTGCAACCTCACCATCCTTGTGAGCTAAGTATTGGGTGTTTGGGGGAGCCTATAGGTTTAGCTGCTGAGTCATCAAGAGCCATTGTCTGGCCCTCCTTGGTCCTAGCTTGGGTGGAGAGGTGGGTTGAGTGCTGATCATGTGCAATAAGGTCAGTCTCTACGGCATTGTACTGCTTGATAGGGCAATGTCACTGTCCATTGACTCTGCCATTCATGAGTGGCCTTTAAACCTTTAAACCTTTAAATGAAATTATTAACATTATATAGTTACAAATAACTGTAATGGCAATGGCGATAGATTCGACTACGATAGAATAGTCGCTACAAAATTGAGAAAAGGAAATATCGAAATAAACAATGGAAAATGAATAAAAAGATACATAATGCAGCACTCGGGGAAACGAATTGTCGTTTAAATTCATTATTGACAGCAATTTTCTGCATCACTCACACGTGATTAGTAGTGGCGGGGTGAAAGCTAGACAGGCGGAAGTAATTGCATCGGAGCAGTGCTGATTCGGTTATGTCTGTATAGCAGCAGTTCGTTATAGATCGAAAGGTCATTGTTGCAACACATTATTATTACTCATATTTTAAGTTGAGTATGAAAATGTCTAAATGTGCAAAATTTATCATTAATCGAATGCCAAGTAACAAATTACCAATTAGCTACGATGATGAAGATGGGTTGATTTCAATTCTATGTAAAAAAAAGACCTGAATTCGACAGGTATAAGTACAGAAAAATTGTCATTGACTTTTATCTTTTTTCGTGGCCAAATGGTAAGTCACTGTCTATACAAGCTTGCCGGACCAGGGTTCGACTTCCGGCTGTTCATAAGCTCTTGTCTTTGTGTGATTTCGCCTGGGGCTCTGATCCCATGGTCGTTAAGAGAATCCAGACATTATTGTATAAAAAATATATGGCTTATTTGAATATGAAAAACACGTCTAAATGTGCTAAATTTATCATTAATCGAATGCCAAGTAACAAACTACCAATTAGTTACGATGGTGAAGATGGGTTTATTTCAATTCCAAGTACCTAAAACCTGAATTCGACTGGTATAAGTATAGAAGAGTTGTCATTGACTTTCATTCTTTCTTCGTGGCCAAGTAGTAAGTCACCGTCTATACAAGCTTGCCGGATCAGGGTTCGACTCCCGGCATGTCACAAGCTCTTGTCATTGTGTGATTTTGCCTGGGGCTCTGATCCTGAGGTCGTTAAGAGAATCCAGGCATTAATGTATAAAAAATATATGGGTTATTTGAATATGAAAAACACGTGTAAATGTGCAAAATTTATCATATATATATATATATATATATATATATATATATATATATATATATATATATATATATATATATATATATATATATGTATATATGTGTGAGTATATATAAAGTTAATTAATAGAATAATGATAATTTCGTTTAGTTTATATTTAAAAAATATTTTTTTTTTTATGAAGTGGGTAAAATAGCATTATCGAGATATGCATGAAAAAGATTTAGAAACAGTAATATACTGGGGAACAAGAACGATATATTGATTGTAAAATATCTAGCGTCAAATCTATCAAGAAATGTTATGAAGACTGATTCAGATAGTTGCATTTCGCTCTAACACAGGCAAGTCAACTCACAGTGGATGAGGAATTTGCGTGTAACGGCCAATAAGCTTTTTTTGAGCATTTTAAGTTTTTGTATTGTTTATATAAAAAAAATAGGTGAAATATGGTAGGTTGCAAAGACTAAGATTACTTCAACGGCTAGCTAACCATTTTAATAAAAGCTACCTTATCCAAGCACAACTAGGGACTGTTACAAGTTCGAATAACAATTGCGCTCATGTGTGTATGTGAGTGTGTTTAAATGGCAGAGGCAAGGGATGGTGACAATGCCTAGCTTGCAGAGACTGACCATATATACATATCATCAGCGCCAAAGCCCCCCTTTCCACCCAAGTTAGGAGCATGGAGAGCCAGAAAATGGCTGCTGATGACCCAGCAGATAGAACTACATGCTCTCCAAAGCCCACACCGTTAACTCACATGGATGATGAGGTTGCAGACATTACAAGAAACTATCGAGCTCGAACGGTTCTCGAACTCAAGTTTAGCAGAAAGCCAGCCAGGGACGTTTCCAGTAGACCACTCTACCTTCAAGTCTTTCCACTTACACCTTGTAACAGTAAATGTACATAAGCCCAGTCCTTATCAGAAAAATAGATTCCAGGAAAGTACCTCTGGCAAACCCTTCCTTTGATATAGAATTTCCCGGCTGAAGCGGAGCAACAAAAATAAAACCATTAAGGAGAGACCTTCCTAATCTAACTTCCTAACTAAAATGGCTTTCCAATACCCAAAATACAGAACTATTTTCTTTTTGTTTCAGGAACTGGTCTTTATTGGAGTGCTATTCTACTTTCGTTCTTTAGTTGCTATTTCTACTTAATAACAAATTAAGTTATGAAAACTGTCACCCCTGATCTGAGGTGTTCCGCTTGAGTTCATATTCTAGAAATTATTGTTTAAAACAATATAAAAGAATATCTTTTACTCTCTAATTAGCTCTTTAAAAGACAGAGACTTTAATATAAATTCAGCTCTTCTTAATCTAAATTCAACTCTTCTTATTTTATCCTGTATTGAGATCAGTAGATGTCATAATAGTAAATTCTTAAGGAGATCACGAAATTGATGAGATTATTATCCCATCCGTTCATACTATCAAATTGATGCATTCCATTTTGTTTCTGATTTAGATTTACTATCATTTTGATATAGCATCCGATTACTAATCACATTAGATTATATCTATGTTATAGGAATGGAAGTTTACACTGTTAAGAATATTCCGTAATAAAACGGTAAAAATCCTGGAATAGAGGTTGCCCGGCATTTGTCGTGAAAAAAAAAAAATAAAAAAAAAACGATATATTGAGGTAAAGGAGTGATATTATGGTCACCAAATCGTAAGATATAATAACAAAGTATGGTAAAATTGATGAAATGAGGCTGAGAAAAGTATATTTTACGGTGAATATTTTCAGTGTAAGTAAATAGAACTTGCGTACACTATGCATTTTATATTTTTATCTTCTTAGCATCTATTAACGATAATAAAGTAAAATCTGTTTTCCGTGGAAGATGGTTCGGGAAATGATATAATCCTCAAATTGTGTCTGGTATAACCTGAGATGAAATCAATTTCGATGATGGTGTTCTTTTATAATGGAAAAGGGATTTAGTTTACAGGACTCTCTGATATTTTGAATCAGCTTCATGGATTATGGTTTTATGAGGTAAATTGAAAATAGAAATGATTTAGAGCAAATGATTTATCAGGAATTTGCTCAATTATTTTTCTATATTCCATATCGACTTCTTTCTAGACAGAAAGTTCTTAACAAACAAACATTCAAAGATACAAACTAAAAACAAAATTGTATCATTGAATACAGTAAGCTAAACAACATTTGTAATAACCTGATATCTATTTCATATGAAACCCAACTATTTGTTGACGTTTGTAGCTGGAAATCATAGGCTTCGGATTCAGCTTAGGCCTTTCCTGGGACAAAGTTTAACAACATTCAATTTACAAACAGTTTCTTGGAACCAATTAACTTTGTAAGTGAAGGAACTTCTCTAAATAATTTTTGTTTTGATATTAATCATTAGTATAAAATAAGGAACAAATTAAGTGCCCTATCTAAAAATTTATCTATTTTTTATATATTATTTTAATTTTGGGTAGCATTTGCAGAATTTCTATATTTTATGGATGAACATAAATATCAATAAGTCAATTGTTTTCATCTTGTTAATAGAATTCATTATATGATAGGAAATTTTATTTTTCTGTACAATGAAAATGGATGTGACTCATAATAAAGTAGGTACTATGTACATCAATTCATAAGATTAAAATCAAATATTTGTAAATCGCAGCTAAACAGCAAATATAAAATGATGCTGTTATGTATATTAGCCGGAAATTAATCCCTTTTTCGTCTATTTGAACCAAGACTTATTGATTGATTCATTAGAACCTAACTGTCACAACAACTGACAAAAACATTGGAGAAATAATAATTTGACAGTACTCTCTCTCTCTCTCTCTCTCTCTCTCTCTCTCTCTCTCTCTCTCTCTCTCTCTCTCTCTCTCTCTCTCTCTCTCTCTCCAATGATGATCTATCATTGAGCAGTCCTTGAAGTTATGTGAGACTTTCGTGATTATATATATGGAATAATAGTGTACTGCTTTAGTTGGATGTTACTAAACTCTCTCTCTCTCTCTCTCTCTCTCTCTCTCTCTCTCTCTCTCTCTCTCTCTCTCTCTCTCTCTCTCTCTCTGATTCTTTATGAACACATAATCATGAGATAAGGCAATAATCTAATCCTTTCCTGAACATCCCGCCTGGAATGCCTCTGGGAACATCTGAAATAGCCGAAGATTAAATCTTATTTTGCGCCAGCTCGGGCATGAAAGAAGATAACTGAAATAGAAATATAGTATTGTATAACCGTTTGTATATCCAGTGTTATAATCAAAATAATAACATTTCAGGGAAAAATGGAAATATCTAGTTACGTTTTCCCACATTTTTTCATATATATTGAAGAGGCTGACATAAGTCTCTTTTTATAGTTTATTATGTGAAAGATTTATTTCAATTGTGTTACTGTTCCTAAAACATTTTAAATTGATTGTTCATTATTTCACTTGAAGTATATTTATTTCTTTATATCCTTTCCTCACGGACCAATTTTTCCCTGTTGAAGCCATTGGTGGTATAGCATCCTGCTTTTCCAACCAATAATAATAATAATAATAATAATAATAATAATAATAATAATAATAATAATAATAATAACAATAATAATAATAATAATAATAACTAGACTATAACTGGCTAAACCCAGTGGCGGAGGATTTTCCTGCAAAATAGGTGTGGAAATGTTTTTGTCAATCAGTAAAAGATATTGTGTAATGGTTTATTGGCCTAAAGGCCCATTGACTAGATTTTGAGTTATGTTAACAAACTATTCTAAAGCAATTTATCTGTATAATAGCAGGTATATGGAGGTAAAATATAGGCAAAAATGACAAATATAAAGAAATTGACCTTTGAACTTGAAGACAATGGGCACTTACATCACTTTTAGCCCACGTCAAATTTTTTACATGGAATAGCCATATGACCTTGAAAATGAGGGTCAAGGTCAAATGTGACATTTGATTTGGAGGTTTTATGCATATGTTTGAGGTAGTTTACTATAGCATGCTATGACCAAAAACCAGTATTTCATGGAGAAATTGCCAAAGTTACGATTTCTGCAATGTCGAAAATAGTTAAAAATCTATATTAACAAAAGCAATTAACCAGTCGCTACAAAAGTTAAGGTAACCTTAGATAAATATATAGGGCATCATATGCCAGTAAGATCAAGGCTCTGGGCCTTCCGGTTTTTGAGATCTCGGAAACAAACCTGTTTTGAGCTGGTTTGGCCATTAGTGACCTTGACCTTGACCTACTTGCATTTAAGTAGTGCAATATCTAGGGATTAACTTCTGTATCATTGTCCATAAGGCCCTTAGTCATACGGCTTATACTTTAGGCATAATGGCAATTTCAAATTTTACAAATTTGGCCTTTAATAGCCACTGTGACCTTGAAAAGTAGGCCAAGGTCACTTAAACTGGGTCTATGGCATATTCTTTCCATAGGCTACCTATGATAATTATTTCAGATTTTTTGCAAAAAAAAAAAAACGCGCGGAAATAATAATAATAATAATAATAATAATAATAATAATAATAATAATAATAGTATTCCCCTATGGGGAATCCTAATAATAATAATAATAATAATAATAATAATAATAATAATAATAATAATAGTATTCCCCTATGGGGAATCCTAATAATAATAATAATAATAATAATACTATACCTACTCCAAAATTATAGCCACACGAAAACAGGTGAGAAATATAAAGATGTAGCGGAGTATCTTGAATCTTTTATATTCCAAATATGACTGCCACAAAAGAGCCCGTGCTCAAAGCTTGTCTTCAACCACATAAAAGCACCAAGTAGCGCCTACGCAAACAACCCTTTAAGAACGCACCCTGTCAAAGAAAAACCCTCCATAAAGTGTCATTTAAGCTTAAACAACCTTGGCCTCGTTCACTGACTCTCATTATCACCCCCAGGTGGGACTTTGAATGAATTCCTTTTCAAGGTAACCTCCTCTCTCCCTCCTCCTCCTTCCTCCTCCTCCTCCTCCTCTTCCTCTTTTTCTGATGTTCTTAATGACTTCGCCCTTGAAGAAGATTTCTGTGATTTATTTCTTACTGGGGTTAGCTGGGTGCGATAGAGCTTTACCGGTTGTTGCAGGTCAAATAGAGTCTAAAGATTGACCTCGTTTAGGTCAAAATACGTTGAATACGTTATATATATATATATATATATATATATATATATATATATATATATATATATATATATATATATATATATATATATATATATATATGCACTAGTATACGCGACCCCTCAAAATGGACAGATAAATATTTAGATAGATATGCATACACGCACAAGCAGCCAACTTCTCAGCAGGGTATGATTCCCCCGCCCCCTATACGAGGGACGGGGAGCGCTTAGCGTGACCGGAAGGATATACATACACACACATTCACACACACACACACACACACACACACACATATATATATATATATATATATATATATATATATATATATATATATGTATGTATATATATATATATATATATATATATATATATATATATATATATATATATATATATATATGTATATATATATATATATATATATATATATATATATATATATATATATATATATATATATATATATATATATATATATATATATAACCAGACAGTCGCTCTTTATTATATACGGGTGTATCAGAACAATCCTCATTTCCTAGGGCTTTTAATTCATTTTATATCTGTATTTTCATAATTTTTTTTCTTTTACATTTCCTGTCACAGTAAGGAGCATTTTATGGCTCGGATAAAAATATTAATTTTTCTACCTTTAGTGACTTATCATATCTTGTATATTTTTAATTTCATTGGTATCCTTCATGTCAATTTTAACGCTACGTGTCGTTATAAAAATTATTCTTGACAATGATGAGAATTTTTTTTTGTTTTCAATAGCATGAAACTTTTCATTTCCTCACATTTTTAGAAAATGTTACAGTTCATTTCTTGTCTCTTTTCATGGTATATTTTGCTTCCCCTTTATATATAAAGAATTATTTCCAAGCCGTAATGAAAAATTTGTTTTATAAAAAAGATTTATAGTTCCCGTAGTAACTAAGCATCAAGAGCATAGACTTTTCTTCAGTGCCGTTCCATATTTGTCATTCCTAACATTCACTTTGAAAAAGGAGTAGAAGAATGACATGACGGTCACCAACCACTAAAAGATAATAACAAAGTAGGGTAAAAGTTACGGTCGCAGTATATTACTGAAATACGGCTGAGAACAGTATATTTTTACGTAGAATTTCCTAGTGAAATTATAGTTTTGTTTTTTTCTTTTTTTAAGTGTTGGTTTATTTTGAACATACATCTCTCAGCATTATTGATATTCAGTCACAAATGTAGATATTTTATAAATAATATAGAGGCTTTTTCTCAAAGATTTTGTAATTAGTTTATCCTTTAATTAAACCTTTTAAGCATTTATATATATATATATATATGTATATATATATATATATATATATATATATATATATATATATATATATATATATATATATATATATATATATATATATATATATATATATAAAGAAATCAGATTACGCACTTTTGCGAAGGACATTTAGCAATTGCACTACAATGCATTCAGGCTGCTCGATCAGGAAGTTAAGAAATGCTTTGTGAAACAGGATCAGGGTTAAAATATGCATATTATAATTAAAGTAGCTTTTTCTCTGACGTCACAAGTCTAAATGAAATCACACCACACTTAAAAAGTTGCCGAAAAAGAAAAAAAAAATCCTGGAACATATGTTAACAGGTATTAAAAAAAAAAAAAAAAAAAAAAAAAAACCATAAAAAATCCTGGAACATATGTTGACAGGCATTAAAAAAAAAAACGTAAAAATACTGGAATAGATGTTGACAGGCATTTACCGTTTTAAAAGCGGATACATTAACGTAAAGGAGTGATAATTCAGTCACAAACCTGTAAAAGATTATAACAAGGTGGGTTAAAACTTTAAGTCGCCTGTATTTTACTGAAATACGGCTGAGAACAGTATATTTTTCCGGAGAATTATCGATTTAAATTACTGGTTTTGTAAGTGTACTCTATAGGGGTGATTGGAAGCGCATTTTCTTTAGTCAGTATTCCGCCGAGTTAAAGTTGATCCTTCATTATTCCTTTGAATAGCTTTTTTTATGTAAGTTATATATTTATCTACTTATTTATTAATTTATCAACATTTAATAAAAACACTTCAGAGAAAAGATTGGAATTTCTTTAGAGCTATTTCCATGACGTTTAAAGAGCACTGTAAAATTAGTATGGTTTTAAATCTTCACTGCAAAATATCACGTCCCTTAAATCTCTTTTTCAGAGTCTGTGAATACCTCCCTTATACTCTCGACATTTTCTTCAACTGCGGTGAAGAAAACACAAAAAACAATTCATAGATAATACCACACCGAATTAAAACAGCCATCTTATAACACGAGTAATTGTTCAGTGGTTACTTTCTTCTTGGTAAGCGTAGAAGAGACTCTTTAGCTACGGTAAGCAGCTCTTCTGGGAGAAGGACACTGCGAAATCAAACCATTGTTCTCTGATCTTGGATAGTGCCATACCATGGTATTTTACGATCTTTTGGTAGAGTTCTCTTGCTCGAGGGTAGACTCGGGCGCACTATTCTGCCTCTTCCTCTTGATTTTTTTTTCTTTCAAGTTTTTATAGTTTATATATGAAAGATTTATTTTGATGTTACTGTTTTTAAAATACTTTATTTTGGTTGTTTCTCGTGTAGTTTCCTTATTTCCGTTCCTCACTGGACTATTTTCCCTAGTGGAGCCCTCGTGCTTATAGCATTCTGCTTTTCCAAGTAGTGATGTAGCTTTGCAAATAATAATAATAATAATAATAATAATAATAATAATAATAATAATAATAATAATAATAATAATAATAATAATAATATCCATCTTCTTCAACATGTAGCGTTGCATACTCTAGAGCTAGCATGCTTTTGGGACATCACTATGTTGCGTGCATCTAGTTACACACTGCAAAGCCTCGTTTATCTGGCTTTTTATGCTTCGATGTTTTGAATCCTCTTTTATGAAAACTTCCTCCTGTGTTATTTTGGGATTCTTGATATTCTACGTCTCTCCTGGTACATTTATTTCCTCTATAAGAATGTCGACTGTCTGCGTAAGCGCAAGTTTACTGAACAAATAGTTAGTTCTTACTTTCGGATTAGCCTTGTGGTGACTGCTATTGTATATTTTCTGTGGTATTAATTTCTCTCGATATACACACTTATATTATATGTTTTTAATTTATGTATATATATATATATATATATATATATATATATATATATATATATATATATATATATATATATATATATATATATATATATATATATATATATAAACACAGATGTATATATATATATATATATATATATATATATATATATATATATATATATATATAAACACAGATGTATATATATATATATATATATATATATATATATATATATTTTTGGGCTCAAGCCATGTCGTCTTGATGGAAGTTCCTATAGGGTAGCTTCCTAGGGTATATTACAACTACGGCGATATTCCCAGAGAATTTACCTTAAGGTACCAGAATTCTAACTCCTGGAGCGAGTATCCCTCGTGAAAGGGATATCGCGACATATCAGAGGACGTATTCTAGACACGTCACATGGCAATCTACGACCTGAATAGAGATTCGTCTCGTAGGAGGGAGATTGACGAGATACGAATTCGGGAAAGAAAAAGGGGAGCCGCTCCCAAGGCTTCCCTATCCCCCGATTCGTATGCGTGCCTGGCGCCAATCCTGGCGCCATCTGTATTCCTTTTTGCGTAGCTTAACAACTCGGTGTTTTTTCCTGTTTTTCTCGCAAATCTTGGATTTATTCAGCTTTTCATGGCTTCTTCGTCTTCGTTGACCTCGGATAAGTTGAGTATAGTGTCTGTTATGTATAAATGTAGGCTCTTGGTAAAATTTTGAGTGATTAATAGGATTAATCTTTGATACAAGAGCCGTAGCCTACCAGAGGTGTCCTGGACACTGTCACTCGCTAGGTATAAATTAGTTAGTCAGAGTGACATTCCTGGTTGTTTTGCTTAATAAAATTTAGCTATTTAGCTTTACATAGGATTTCCTTTCGTGCTTAGTATTATTTGGCGAAGTATTCGCCATTCTGGCCTACGCTAGGCCATGTAGCCTAGTCGTTTGGTCCTAGTACTTAATGCATGATTATGGTTTTTCCGAGTGTAATTAAAATTTTATTGAAGCTTTAGGCTATATTTTATACATTTTAGACTGTGTGGAATATTTCCAAGATTGTATACGTGAGAGTTTCGGTGAATTAGGTAATCGATTCTCTTGGTGCCTAGGCTAATTGCTTATGGAGCCTTAGTATACTTTATCATACTCCCCGGTTGCTTTCTTTTCTTCGGAGAAGGTATGCAATCCCTTTCCCTCTGTTTAAGCCTTGGGCTTATCCCTAAGTGGTTTTTTCCGAATTTATTTTCGATAAAACTATACTAGGGTGTTACTGTACCTTCCTGTTCCTGCTGAGTCTGGTTCAAAGAGGGACAGAACAACAGAGTTTTTAGTCTGAGTCCGTGTTGTTTGGCTTGGGGCAGAGTCTCCCTCGCTGACCTAACACTTACAAAGGGAGCTGAGCTCCCTTAGGTCACTGTCGAAGGTTTCTGTAGTTATGATTCCTTCTTGTGTGATCGACCAGACTAAGTCCTGTTGCTGTTCTCGGGGAGGATAAATCTTCCCTTGGGAGTTGCAACGCCTTCCTTGCTTTGGTGCTATGGAAGCTGGCAGGTATTATACTACTGCGCTGGCCTTTCCCTTAGATCTCCCTTAGGCTAAGACAGAGTTCTTGGCTGCGGGTGATCTGTCACTAAAGCAAGGTTGGCAGGACCCTCTTGTCCCTTCCCCCTCTATCTCCGTAATGGCCTAGCCATTACTGTACTGTACCTTGCCGGCCGGCAGAGCTGGCCGGCAGGGGTATTACTGTACCATATGTCATTCTACTTCTGGACCTAGTATAGGTTGGGATATGGATTGACTAAGCCCATTGCCGGCCGGCAGAGACGCTGGACGGCAAGGGTCTTATGTTTTCGAGTGCTGCCCGGACCTCTCTTGGTCCCTCATCCATGCCTGCCGGCAGAGCCGGACGGCATTGGTCAAGGAAGCCTGAATTAAGTTTCTCCCCTTCCTTATATGCACTCTTTCGGTTGCCGGGCTTGGGGGGTTGTGTACACTCTTATCCCGGCATCCATTCTATTTTCTTCTAATGCTGTACCTGTCCCGGCAGCCAGCCTATGAGGCCGGCTGCCGGCCTATGAGGCCGGCAGCCGGGCAGGGGTAGTCTTCTGGTTCTTTTGCTGCCGGCTGGCATCGGTCTTGTACCTTTGCCGGCCGGCTTATGTCAGTCCTTGTCTGCCGGTCACCAAGAGTGTGGCCGGCAGCTGGGTACTACCTTGTGTAGTTGCTGGCCGGCAATCATTGCCGGCCAACACTGGCTGTTGCTGGCCGGCAGCTGCTGCCGCCGGCACAGGCATTTGAACCAGAGGGCTGCCGCCCTATAGCTGTTAAGTAGTATACTTTAAAGCTAATTGTGGTGTGTGCCGGCCGGCAAAGGCAGGCCGGCACACATCCTCCTATACTGTACTAGTATTCTTCTGTATAGCATATACAGTAAGAAGAAAACTATAGTAAAAGTTTAGGTACAGCACTGTATCTTCTAACACTATTGTGTTTTCTTACACAGCCCTTTGCTGTTGCCCTCAGACAGGAAGCAGAGTTCTTCCCCGTCTATTATCCAGGATTTTTAAAATCATTGCCTAGGTGTGAGCTCCACCTGTTTCCTCTGGAAACCTTGCATTGGTTACTCTAGTAGAGATAAACCATTTTTGATTTTATTATCCGGAAGGCTGCAACAATGGGTTGTGAGGGAAACACAAGTGTGTGTCTTTCATTTATGAATTGTTATGCTATACTATGCATATCCAGTGATACATAGTTCACTTGATACTCATGGAAATTTCTTCTCTTTACAGGAGGACCCTCCGAAGTGCGGAAATGTTTTCTGCAATGTCCGCAGCAAGAACCTCTGCGGACATGAGTGTTGTAGGAGACACGCAGCATGCGCTGTCTCCAAGGATGATCTCCAGTATTGGGACCCTCAGGTATGTACTGTATGCACTAACCTGATTACTGAGGCTTTTGATTCCCCTAGAACGGCGGAATCAAGGGATATAGCTAGGGAAAAGCTTCGTACTTGGGTAAGGGGCTTCAAGAAGAACACCTCTGGCCCTTATCTTCCAAGTGAGAAGATGAGGGCGTATCTTTTTCCCCAGGCATCAGCTGAGGCAGTGATTCCCCAGCCTCAAGAGGAGATCCTTCAAGATCAAGTCCAGGTGGACGAGGAAGTCGCAGATGCGATGCAAGACATCCAGTTGTGTGACAGGATGTCTGACCTGGACGATCGTTTGGAAGAAGACCTCCTGGCAGAAGGTCAGGATCAAGTCCAAACCCCGGATGTCGTAGAGGATGAGGTCGACGAGGTGTCGGCTACTCCGGTTCAGATGCCGGAGCCTATCCCCTCAACATCGGCTGGCCTCCCAGTAGAACTGGGACAGGCCCTCTCTTCGATTGTTGGAATGATCCAACAAATGCAGAAGGAGAATCAGGAGAAGGCGGCTGCAATGGAACTGCGTATGCAGTCCCTGGCAGAATCACATGGGCCCCGGAAAAGGCTCAATGTGAAAGACCTTCCCATATGCTCAGATGCTAACCCATGGAGGTATGCTGAGCACATGCCGATGACGACTGGAAAGATCGTCATTTCGGATAAGCTGGGTTCAGTTCCCCTAGAGGAGGTAGAATTCTGGCCCAGCAAGGCATCATATCCGGACTGCTATGTCCGGCTGAGAAAAGAACCAGCTTCAAGGGAGGAGACAGAGCCGAAGGAGGTCATTGTTATGGACCACGCTAAGGCTCAAGCCCTACTTTCATCCTCGATGAAAGAGAGGGGCTTCTCGAATTCGAAGGTAGCTGCATTGAGCAAGAAGCTCCCTTCGTTTGTGTCCTCTCCTGATAGAGCCTTCCCCTTTTTACAGAAAGGGTTTGCGGCTGTCCTAAAGGCAGTCGAGGCCGGCAAGCCTTGCCCCTCCCTGGAGGAGTGTAAACCCTTGTCGCTGGCTCTACCTATGGACCACAAAGACTGGAAGGATGTCCATCTAACATTCTCAGTGGGAAAGTTGGAGGCTGATATTGCCGGACGGCAATTCGGCGAGGACCTCCCCAAGCTGTCCGAATCTCTTTTACGAAGAGAGTTCGAGACAAAAGAAAGACTGGCTGCCTCAATGTCTCATCAGACTACTCTCGAGACGATGGCAAGTGACCCCAAGGTCCATGAAATGTTCATGGTAGTGGCTAAGTCTCACTTAGCCACAGTGACGAAGGACCTTTATAACTTCGTCAAGGCAAGGAGAGCTTGCAGGGAGTTCGTGTTCACCGGGGCTTCGGTGAGACACGAGCCAAGGAAGTTAATCTCCTCCAACATTTGGGGAAAAGACCTTTTCCCTACCGATGTGGTCAAAGAGGTTGTTGATAAGGCCGCCGTGGAGAATAGAAATCTTCTCCAGAAGTGGGGCCTGGCTATCAAAAGAAAATCTTCCCCGGATGAGGGTCCTCAACCAAAGAGGAAGAATATGAAGACTAGGCTACCATCTCGGCCAGCCAAGCCTTATAGACAGCAACAGCAACTGCAATTGCCTTTGCCTCCAGTGCCCCAGATGGTGGCACAAACCCCGACTGCCTTTCAGTGGGTACCCCAGGCGGTGCCAGGTCAGTCAACCACATTCGCCCCAACGTTCGAAGGACAGTCTTCTTCCTTTCGTGCAAAACCTAGAGGAGCAGCCAGAGGCTCGTCTAGGCGCCCTTCAAGGGGAAGGGGATTCAGAGGTGGTCGTGGTCAGGGAGGCAAGACCTCAGGACGGCAGTCCAAGTGAAATGATACCGGTAGGAGGGAGACTGATGAAATTTTGGGATCGCTGGACCTTCGATCCCTGGGCCCAAAGCCTACTCAAGAATGGACTGGGTTGGAGCTGGTACAGCACTCCACCCCCATGCCTTCGGTTTTTCCAACACTCCACCCCCATTTTGGAGGAGTACGTTCAAGAACTGTTGGAGAAAAATGTGATCCGAAAGGTGAAGTCCATCAAATTCCAAGGGAGGCTGTTTTGTGTTCCCAAGAAAGACTCGGAAAAGCTCAGAGTCATTCTGGACTTGTCACCACTCAACAAGTTCATAGTGAATTGCAAATTCAAGATGCTAACACTGCAACACATAAGGACCTTACTGCCCAAGAGGGCATACTCAGTCTCTATAGACTTGTCAGACGCCTATTGGCACATTCCAATCAGCCGTCGACTCTCCCCCTACCTAGGGTTCAGGCTACAACGAAAACTGTACGCCTTCAGAGCCATGCCATTCGGGCTAAACATAGCCCCAAGGATTTTCACGAAGCTTGCGAGCGCAGCTCTCAAACAATTACGCCTAAAGGGAATTCAGGTAGTAGCCTACCTGGACGACTGGCTGGTGTGGGCAGCATCCGAGACCGAATGCTTGCAAGCTTCCAGTCAGGTGATCCAGTTCCTAGAGTACCTAGGCTTCAAGATCAACAAGAAAAAGTCTCGACTTTCTCCATCCCAAAAGTTCCAGTGGCTGGGAATCCACTGGGACCTTTTGTCACACAGTTTCTCCATCCCAATGAAGAAAAGGAAGGAGATAGCGGGCTCTGTCAAGAGACTTCTAGATTCCGAAAGGATATCAAGACGCGAACAGGAGAGGGTACTAGGCTCTCTCCAGTTTGCTTCAGTGACAGACCCAGTGCTAAGAGCACAGCTAAAGGATGCAACCGGAGTTTGGAGAAGGTATGCATCAAACGCGCGAAGAGACCTGAGAAGACCAGTGCCGCCTCGGCTACGTACTCTTCTCAGACCTTGGTCCCAAGCCAGACATCTAAAGAAGTCTGTTCTTCTTCAGCCACCTCCCCCGTCGTTGACGATTCACTCAGACGCCTCAAAGGAGGGATGGGGAGGTCACTCTCATCGGAAAAAAGTCCAGGGGACTTGGTCCAAGCTATTCAGGACCTTTCATATAAACTTTCTAGAAGCTATGGCAGTGCTCCTTACCTTAAAGAAAGTCTCCCTGCGTCACTCGATCCACATAAGATTGGTGACAGACAGCGAGGTGGTTGTGAGATGCTTGAATCGACAAGGGTCGAGGTCACCACCTCTCAACCAAGTGATGTTAGCCATTTTCCGATTGGCGGAAAAGAAGAAGTGGTACCTGTCGGCAGTTCACCTTCAAGGAGTCCGCAATGTGACAGCGGACGCTCTATCCAGGTTCACACCGATAGAGTCGGAATGGTCCTTAGACGCAGGATCATTTTCCTTCATTCTGAATCAAGTCCCAGAACTGCAAATAGACCTCTTTGCGACGAAAGACAACAAGAAGTTGCCCCTGTACGTGTCCCCGTACGAGGACCCCTTAGCGGAAGCAGTGGACGCAATGTCCCTCGACTGGAACAGATGGTCCAGGATTTATCTGTTCCCTCCTCACAACCTTCTGTTGAGGGTCCTCAACAAACTGAGATCCTTCAAGGGGGTAGCGGCAATAGTGGCCCACAAGTGGGCGAACAGCATGTGGTTCCCCTTGGCGTTGGAACTACAGATGAAGTTCGTGCCGCTACCACATCCAGTTCTGACCCAGCGAGTCCAGAAGTCGACTGTCTGCGCTTCATTACAGAAAACCCAGACCCTGCAGCTCATGATTTTCTCGCCCTAGCGGTGAGAAAGCGCTTCGGGATTTCGAAAGCCAGCATAGACTTCCTAGAGGAATACAAGTGCAAATCGACTAGAAGGCAATATGAGTCATCTTGGAGAAAATGGGTGGCCTTTGTAAAGGCAAAGAATCCGCAGGAGATCTCAACAGATTTCTGCTTATCTTTCTTCATCCATCTCCATGGCCAAGGATTGGCAGCTAACACGATTTCAGTGTGTAAATCGGCTTTGATGAGACCCATTTTATTTGCCTTCCAGATTGACCTTGGTAACGAGATCTTTAATAAAGTTCCCAAAGCCTGCGCTAGGCTCAGACCTTCAGCACCTCCAAAGCCCATCTCATGGTCTTTAGACAAAGTTCTTCATTTCGCCTCCTTGTTGAGCAATGAAGAATGTGCGTTAAAGGATTTGACGCAAAAAGTTATTTTCCTATTTGCACTCGCGTCCGGGGCCAGGGTTAGTGAGATCGTAGCCCTCTCGAGAGAGGCAGGTCGTGTTCAGTTCCTGGATGGGGGGGAGCTGAACCTGTTTCCGGATCCTACGTTTCTCGCCAAGAATGAGTTACCCACCAACAGGTGGGGTCCCTGGAGAATCTGTCCTCTGAAAGAAGATGCATCTCTATGTCCAGTAGAATGCCTAAAGGTCTATCTTCGTAGAACTTCAGACTTCAAGGGTAGTCAACTATTCAGGGGAGAAACATCAGGCTCAAATTTATCTCTGAATCAACTCAGAGCGAAAATGACATATTTTATTCGCAGAGCGGATCCTGACAGTACACCCGCAGGTCACGATCCGAGGAAAGTTGCCTCATCCCTAAATTTCTTTAATTGTATGGATTTTGAACATCTCCGTTCATACACGGGCTGGAAGTCTTCCAGGGTGTTCTTTCGCCACTATGCGAAGCAAGTAGAGGAACTTAAGAGATCTGTGGTAGCAGTGGGTCGTGTAGTTAACCCTACTGTTTAACTCTGCGAGGAACAGTGGTCTTAATTGGGACGATTAAGTCCAGGGTGAGTGTGTAGGTACATACTGTACTACAAACTAAATGAGGGCACCAAGTGCCCATATAGACTGTTCCTTCCTTCAAAGGTGAACCTTGCATAAGTTCAGACATGTGTGCCAAGCGTTTCTAACGCTAATGTGATTGATTTGTAATACAGATTTTTTATGACTTGATACCTTGGTATCTCATTAAAGTGGTGTTTAATGGTTTTTCTTTCAGATAAACAAGTTCTGTTTACTATCATACTTATGCTTAAAGTTTTGGGTTACCCTCTTTTATATAAATATATATATTTGTTGTTAACCTGTCTGTTTATTATCTGTCAATAAACTTGTTCTTGAGAACCTTGCGTCTCTTTCACCTGTGTCAATTTATTGGTATAATTGAGCATTTTAATTCTATGTATCTTATCTGGGATAATTCTGATAGAATTGTTCTGTTTTGCAAGCTATGTTGCATTGGTTTATGTAAGTCCCCTAATGGGAGGACTCCGTCCCATAAAGGGACGAGGGCGGTTTTATTAGTTTCTTCCTATGCGGATATAAACCTTTGTCCAATACAAGTATTGTGCGGATGACTGGTCAATATATTGACGCAGTGGTTCTATACAAACTATGCTTTACTTAATATAGGGCGAGACCACTATATTAGCTTGCCTGGTATTCATACATAGATATATGTACTCTTCGAGACTTTCCAGAGTCTAGTAGGACTCTTCCCTGTAGGGGGCAGGAAGCTCTAACATAGTTTATAGTTAGTTGAAAAGATGTATAACGGTAACATCTTAGGTCTCTAGGTCTAGTCGACCGGGAATAAATATCTCCGGGGAGTACGGCACGTTCTGAGAATCCACAGATACAGTAATGCTCTGGTACACTTCCATCAGGACGACATGGCTTGAGCCCAAAAAACGGATTTTGAGCGAAGCGAAAAATCTAATTTTGGGTGAGATAGCCATGTCGTCCTG
Organism: Palaemon carinicauda; assembly: GCF_036898095.1. Taxonomy (NCBI): domain Eukaryota; kingdom Metazoa; phylum Arthropoda; class Malacostraca; order Decapoda; family Palaemonidae; genus Palaemon; species Palaemon carinicauda. The sequence continues at coordinate 17,592,861 of NC_090736.1, read as the reverse complement.
ATGGACCCGCCCTTGCCTTTCTAAGAAAGGGCTGTAGGACCCCTCCCTACATACAGTATCTGTAGCACCTCGTGTACGCTACAAGGAATACAGATGGCGCCAGGATTGGCGCCAGGCACGCATACGAATCGGGGGATAGGGAAGCCTTGGGAGCGGCTCCCCTTTTTCTTTCCCGAATTCGTATCTCGTCAATCTCCCTCCTACGAGACGAATCTCTATTCAGGTCGTAGATTGCCATGTGACGTGTCTAGAATACGTCCTCTGATATGTCGCGATATCCCTTTCACGAGGGATACTCGCTCCAGGAGTTAGAATTCTGGTACCTTAAGGTAAATTCTCTGGGAATATCGCCGTAGTTGTAATATACCCTAGGAAGCTACCCTATAGGAACTTCCATCAGGACGACATGGCTATCTCACCCAAAAATAGATTTTTCGCT
>NC_090736.1:17554922-17587422 GCF_036898095.1 Palaemon carinicauda | reverse complement strand
ACAAGGGACTCAACCGAGTTCAGCTGGTACTGCTAGGGTGCCACAGCCCAGCCTCCCCCGTTATCCACCATAGATGAAGCTTCATAATGCTAAATCCCCTACTGCTGCTACCTCTGCGGTCATCTAAGGCACCGGAGGAAGCAGCAGGGCTTACTGGAACTGCGTCACAATCGCTCGCCCTTCATTCCTATTTCTAGCACGCTCTCTTGCCTCTCTCACATCTATCCTCCTATCACCCAGAGCTTTCTTCACTCCATCCATCCACCCAAACCTTGGCCCTCCTCTTGTACTTCTCCCATCAACTCTTGCATTCATCACCTTCTTTAGCAGACAGCCATTTTCCATTCTTTCAACATGGCCAAACCACCTCAACACATTCATATCCACTCTAGCTGCTAACTCATTTCTTACACCGTTCTCACCCTCACCACTTCGTTCCTAACCCTATCTACTCGAGATACACCAGCCATACTCCTTAGACACTTCATCTTAACACATTCAATTTCTGTCTCTCCATCACTTGCATTCCCCACAACTCTGATCCATACATCACAGTTGGTACAATCAATTTCTCATATAGAACTATCTTTACATTCATGCCCAACCCTCTATTTTTTTTTACTACTCCCTTAACTGCCCCCAACACTTTACATACTTCATTCACTCTCTGACGTACATCTGCTTCCACTCCACCAACAGACCCCAAGTACTTAAACTGATCCACCTCCTCAAGTAACTCTCCATTCAACATGACATTCAACCTTGCATCACTTTCCCTTCTCGTACATCTCATAACCTTACTCTTACCCATATTAACTCTCAACTTCCTTCTCTCACGCACCGTTCCAATAATAATAATAATAATAATAATAATAATAATAATAATAATAATAATAATAATAATAATAATAATAATAATAATTGATTCATAAGGTGATTTATACATTATATTTGTGCCTTCGTGTCTTTAGATCAAATGGTTGTATCATATCATTGCATTTAGACACAAACTGACACACATATATGCTTATATATATATATATATATATATATATATATATATATATATATATATATATATATATATATATATATATATATATATATATATATATGTATGTATATATATATATATATATATATATATATATATATATATATATATATATATATATATATATATATATATATGTGTGTGTGTATGTGTGTGTACATATGTATATATATATACACACAGACACAGACACACACACGTACACACATTATTCTACACCAACAACTAATTATTTTTTATCCAGTCCCATGGGTTAGAAAACCAAACAGTTCATGTATCGAAACTGTTTCTGATATCAAATATTCCTACCAAAACAAGAGATATCTTTAACCAGAAACTCTTATTCAAAATTTCTTATCACAATATCAGTTTATAAATATCTGTAATTCGTTATCGTCGAAGAACGAGGTTTAAGAATCGATATTACTCCTCTCACTTCATTTATTCTATAGTACTTCACAAGTCTTGAAAAGTACATTGATTTTCAATTAGATGAATATTTTAATACAATGGGTAAATTAGAGAGATAGAATGTTATTTCCCTCTGTCGTGGCTTATGTGGCATCGGCTAAAAAGATGTACAATCTTTAATTGCCGTATTGATATTAAAACATACGAATTAATTAGAAAATAAAGATAACCAATAAACATAGGCTTATATATTTAAACAAACTAAGATTAGAAAACATTACAATTTGGTCATATGACTTAAGAGAAAAATAATAAAGCGGATATATGTGATGTTATATCAATGAAACTGGATTTGATTGTGAAAGGGGGTGTGGTTATTTATGGACATCCCTTTTAGTGTTTTGGTGGCTGATGTGATAACGTCCTTGACTGGTGAACGCCAGACTGGGGTTCGAGTCCCGCTCAAACTCGTTAGTTTATTTGTGCGCTGCAACCTCACCATTCTTGTGAGGTAAGGATGGGGGTTTTTGGGGGAGCCTATATTTCTATCTGCTGAGTCATCAGCAGCCATTGCCTGGCCCTCCTTGATGCTAGCTTGGGTGGAGAGAGGCTTAGGTGCTGATCATATGCAAATATGGCAAGTCTTTTGGGCATTGCCCTGCTTACTTGGGCAATGTCACTGTCCCTTGCCTCTGCCATTCATGAGAGGCCTTTAAACCTTTAAACAGGAAACCAGCCGTTTAATCTTCTGTCATCTCTGCATTCTAAAATGCCGTGAGAAAGGTTTATTCGTCCCTCTGTGATAAAACTAAAAAGGTACATTAATCTAAGTATAGTAGGGTGAGGCAATTTTGGACACCTTTTTAGTAAGCTTTGTACAAAATCTATATTAATAATTTATGACCAAATACCAAACATGTTTTCAAGAGAGGGAGGTCTCATTTATAAAAATGGCTTGTTTCATAATCATCAAAGAAGAAATAGAGATTCTTGTATTTCAGCAATAAAAAAAATATCTTAGAGGCGAGGCAATTTTGGACAGCGAGGCAATTTTAGACACGTCTGTATCCCCGTTAGGCAGCAGCACTCAGTTGGGCAAACTATGACAATTTTTGGTCCATATCAATATAAATATGGTAGAAAAAAATTATAGACTTACATAAATTTTTGTATCCGTAATCCAAGATTGTCCAATTTTGCCTCACCAAGAAAAAAAGTGAGAAGTTTGCCTGTCCATTTTTGCCTGACCATGGCTTTGAAAACTGGCCAATTTTGCCTTACTATATGAATATGTAAATCAAACTTTGTATTCAAGCACAAAAATATACTTTTATGTATAAATCTGCATATATGCAATCATAAAAATTCTAAATAAGACATAAGGGGTGCAGTAAAGAGGGTGTCTGCCCAAGGTGACAACCTAAAAGTGAGTGACACCACGAGAGTTACATTTGAAAAAAGTTTCTTTCTAGCTCGATGGTTATGATAGGGTTTTCAAAAAGTTATTTAATACTGGTAACACTCTTAAAGCTGTTCACACTCAGGGGTTAAAACCTTCAAAAAGATGGACCAAAACATGGTAGCATCCTCGAGAGGGGTGTCACCCCAAATGCTAGAAGTATCTAAAAAAAAAAAAAAAAAAAAAAAAAAAAAAAAAAAACTACTATATACATTGTTCCTATAATAATTCACATAACCAAATGAAAATTTCAGGAAATGAAATAGAATGTATTTTCACTGTTCCTGCTAATTTCCATGTGGATAACTGTCATGTTGCCTTTTTGATATGGTGTTAAATGCAGCAACATTAGAGTGAACAGCATGATAGATACATCAAGGAGGGCCAAAGCTGATCCCATAAACAATATTTGTCCTAAGTTGTACCTATCCAGTTTATTTTTATCATTGTTACCTCATACTATGAACGAGCCATCAAAGAGATACTTTTACCGACAAAAGAAAGGGATACAATCGAAGATTTAAGGAAAAAAGATGAAATGAAGAAAAATAAAAGGAAAAAGACAAAGAAAGAGAGATAGAAACAACAAATAATGGAAATACAAAGCAACCAAATATCTTTCGATTCTTTAAGAAAAAATGTGTCTGCAAACACTAACGTAAATACAAAAAAAAATTTAAATTGACCAGAGTAATAAATAGTGATAATTGAACTGCTAGGATAGTCCTGACAGTGAATGATCAGGATTTATTTATACCTAAAATAAAAGAAATAAAAAAGAAATTCAAATCATTGTGGAAGATATTAAGGAGCGTCCATTATTTTGCAATGGTAGAGCAACAAAAGGGTTTTTAGAGGAAGAAGGAGGCTAAGTGACTCGCCTTGAACTAGATGCTTGAAGCCACATATCATTATCATCATCTCTTCCCACGCCTATTGACGCAAAGGGCCTCAATTAGATTTCGCTAGTCGTCTCTGTCTTCAGCTTTTAATTCAATACCTCTCCAATCAGTATCTCCTATTTCATGCTTTATATTCCTCAGCCATGTAGGCCTGGGTCTTCCAACTCTTCTAGTGCCTTGTGGAGGCCAGTTGGGAGAGCAAAAAACATACCCAAACCATCTCCATCTACCCCTCACCATGATCTCATCCACATATGGCGCTCGAGTAATCTCTCTTAGTTTTATTTCTAATCATGTCCTGTCATTTAACACCCAATATTCTTCTGAGGGCTTTGTTCTCAAATCTACATAATGAGTTACATAGATATACCAAGATTCACAGTCATACAGTAACACCAATCTCACTAAACTGATATATAGCCTGATCATTATACAGTATATAAATTTAGGCGACATGATTTCCAAATTTGACTTAACCTAGCTATCGTCAGATTTGCTTTTTTCGATCTTTCATTTAACTCAAATTCTAAAGCTCCTATATTAGATGACCTCACTTAATTGTTCAGCCCAACGTTACCTCTCTGCATCTTCTTTTGTTATAAGAGATCCATCTTTTTCTTTGATGGATATAGGCTTCTCCTTTTTCCCGTAGAGATTTCTTTAATAATTCTATAAGTAATTCCTACAACAAAGCCACTCCCTGAATTCTTAGCTTTTTCAGCCTCATCTGCTTTCCTGTCTAAATATTCTCTCCAATTATTCCTGAAATTTCTTTTGACCTCACTATCAATACTGAAATACTGGGCATGCTCTGCCTTGTAATTTTCATTACTTCCTCGAAAACTTCAGAAATCAATTTCTGTCTTTGTCTTCTTTTTATAGTATCCCAAATATCATTTGATATCCATGGTTTTCTCCTTGTAACTGCATGTCGCAAAACTTCGTCTCTTAAAGTCTCTTAAGACTGTAAATCGATTCCTACGTTCAGTTACAAAAATTTCTGTGCTCATCCTCTAGAAGATTAGTTGTATCAAACATAGGTATTCTCTCTACATTTCTGTTGAGTGCTTTCAGTTTTAATATTTGTGTGGCAATGGGGAGTTGATGATCACTACCAATATCTGCACCTCTATATCTTGTTACATTTCTCAGAGTCCTTCTCTCTTCATCAATGGCTATGTGATCTATTTGATATTTGTAATTGCCACATGGTGAAGTCCATGTATATTTGTGGATCTCCTTGTGCTGGAGAATAGTACCTCCAGTAACAAGATTGTTTGTTGAACAATAACTTATAAAATGTGCCCCATTTTCATTTGTAACTTCACCAAGAACCTCAACACCCATCACATTTTCTATCCCTTGATTATTCCTTCCAACTTTAGCATTGAAGTTATTCATCATAACTTTCATATCTCTCTAGGTTCTCATCTATTATTCTCTGCAGTTCTTCACAGTATTCATCTTTCCTTTCTTCATGGGAATCATTTGTTGGCGCGTAGCAAACTATAATACTCATATTGCATTGCTTTGATTTAATTTTTGTAAGTAACAATCTGCTATCTACAGCTCTCCATTTGGTTAATGCTTTTTCTGCTCTTGGTGTCATCATCATTATTCCTACCCCTTCTGTTCTACCTCCATCTGTTCCTCCTGAGAAGATATATGTATTGCCTTGGTCTTAGACTTCTTTACCAATCCCCTTACAACGTGTTTCACTTAGGGCCAAGATATCCAAACTATATTTCATAAATTCTTTCTCTACTAGTTGTAACTTCGCAGTTTGATTCATGGTTCTAACATTCCAATTACCAATTTTCAATTTTTCTTTAGTATTTACAAACCGGGAGTTTCTTAGCAACCCGCTACGCCCAGGACTGTGGACAATTCTTTCATTTTCGCTTTCCATAGACTGACTAAATCCATAGAGGATTCATTGGCTAAATTCAGCAAAAAATAGCCAGTTTTTTAGTAATGCACAGTGCCTATCTAAATAGGGCAAGTGACCCCTGCCGGTCCATACTAATTCCAGTAAGATCAACTGCCAGGCATCAGGAGTAGAGGAGTATCCATAGCACCAAATGGATACATATCTTTTTCACATTACAGATGGAATTAATGGTCCTTTATTTATGGAACCCATGCCTCAAAGAGAATGTTTAGTGCCATGTTTAAAAGAACTGAAGCTGTTTTTTGAGCATTCGGTTGAATTAAATAGACCCATCATATATTCAAGCATTTAAATTGTCACGTATATGGCTATAGTAAATATTGAATTGTTCACATCTATTTCCAATTTTGTATTTGTCCCTATTTTCTCATTATTAATAGATTTGATTATCATTTTCTATGAAAAGAAAACTTTTCTTTTTTTAATTTCTTATATATCAATATGATTTGCTATTGAAATAAATGGCAGAAAATATTTTCAAAGAACTATCATTTATCTATATTTATAGTTAAATGATTAAGAATATATGTATATATATATACCTGTATATATATATATATATATATATATATATATATATATATATATATATATATATATATATATATATATATATATATATATATATATATATATATATATATATATATATATATATATATATATATATATAATAGATAGATAAATAGATATAGATAGATTAATATATAGATAGATAGATAGTTTACAAAATCTATTTCTTAATAACTTAACATTAGGAATTGGATGTTTTTTTTTAATTAAGTGTCCAAAATTGCCTTACCATTTTTCAGGGCGAGGCAAAATTGAACACTAGATATTCCAAATTTTAATTAACTTTTATTTTAAACCTTCCTTTAGCATCATTCACTAATTTGTTTTTAGGAAAATTAATTTCATGTATTATTTCTGAGAAACCCTAAAATGAAGGTGAGGCAATTATTGGACACCCATATTCAACCATTTTTTTTAGGGGAACTTAATACTTTTTTAAAAACCAGACATACTAATATTTATAAAGTAAAAGGTTGGGCAATTTCTAATAGCATTATAGTTTTCGAAAATTATAAATAGTTTTAGAGATATTGCATCTGTCCAATATTTGCCTTACTTGTCCAAAATTGCCTCTGTCTAAAATTCCCTTACCCTACTATATCTGTTAAAGAGTCTAAGCTCTGGTAATCATTCCAGGCTTTGGTGGTCTTGGGAATATAGTGCCTTCAGTAGTTGACTCATAGGTGGCGCCCCATGTCATCTTGGGCGGACGCCTAAAAGTCTATTCTGTACTACCTTTTACTAAGCTTAAATGAAGAGAGAGAGAGAGAGAGAGAGAGAGAGAGAGAGAGAGAGAGAGAGAGAGAGAGAGAGAGAGAGAGAGGTTCGTTACAGTATTCTAGGTCACTTTGTAATAGCTCCATTAGTCAATATTTTTTTTTCAATTGTTTTTCCAACCTGAAGTGAAATTTCATTTTCCATTGAAACCTCAATCCTTTTTCTGTTAAATGAGTGACAAGGTTTCATTTGTCTTCCAATTCAGTTTCATTTTTTTATTCCTTCAAGTGGCTTTGAGTTTAAATGCATTTTCTCCCCTTCCTTTTTCTTCCATTAATATCTTTTCTCTATTTATTTCGTCTTAATTAAGGAAGGAGAGAGGTAATTTAACGTGTTTTCATTGTAATTAAGAGCTATTACGAGCAATTTCATTCACATATTAGCCTTTTTATACAATTGTATGTCATGATTATATTTCACGAAACGAATGGGGGGGGGGGTTAAATTAATTCATTATTTCCACTTTTATGTTTCCTTTAACTAATCTTTCCGTCTCTTTCTATTCCGCTTCCTAAGACAATCTACATTTTTGACAGAAAAACGTTCATATATGTACACACACACACACACACACACACACACACACATATATATATATATATATATATATATATATATATATATATATATATATATATATATATATATATATATATATATGCATATATATATATATATATATATATATATATATATATATATATATATATATAGGCTCAGGCCATGAGGTCCTGATGGAAGTTCCTAAAAGGTAGCTTCCTAGGGTATATTTGACTACAGTGATATTCCCAGAGAATTTTACCTTAAGGTATCCAGAATTCTAACTCCTGGAGCGAATATCCCTAAATAATCTCACAGGGATATCGCATAATATCAGAGGACGTATTCTTGACACGTCACATAGCTATCTTCACCCCGAACAGTATTAACGTTTCGAGGGGTTACAGTGACAAGAATCTGAAACGAGAATGAAAAGAGAGCCGCTCATAAGGCATCTCTCCTATTCTGTGACGGCGCCGAGTAAGGTTGTGAACTCAAAGGCAGGTTGGAAACGACTGAGTTATATTATTGTAGAACATTCTCCTTATATACAAAACCTCAAGGCAACAGGACATAACAAGTTCACAAGACAGACAATATTACAGAGGAAAAACCAGACATGAATTTTCATGTTCGTTTTAGTGCGGGGGAAGAGCGAAGATACAAGCATAATATATACAAAAGGAATTATGTACAATTGTGTGAAACACGGTTGGTACATGGCTCCCCCCTTAAAAATGACATACTGTACATGTTAAATAGGGCGCCCTGATCTAGAGAGGAGAACTGTAGGCGGGTCATCTGGCAGGAGATAAGCAGGTTTTAGACGATCAATGGAGACCCAGTCTTCTTTGCCCTGAATGTTTAGGAGGAATGCTTTCGGACTGCGTCGGATCACAAGGAAAGGGCCCGTGTAAGGGGGCGTTAGTGGTGGCTTGCTGGTGTCGTTGCGCAGAAAGACGTGCGTTGCAGAATGCAAGTCCGTTGGTATGTGATGCTTCGCTGGGGGCTTGTAAGTCTGGCGGCACGGAGTAAATTTTCCCATGACGTGACGTATGCGCTGGAGATTGTCGGAGGAGGTTGTAGAAGGAAAAAATTCGGCAGGGACGACCAACGGGTCGCCATACACCATTTCAGCTGCCGAGACGTCGAGGTCATCTTTAGGAGTGGTCCTTAGTCCCAGTAGGACCCAGGGAAGCTGAGTAAACCTGTTGCAATCCTTGCAGCGGGACATCAAAGCTGCTTTGAGGGTGCGATGAAAACGTTCAACCATTCCATTGGCAGCGGGGTTGTAGGCCGTTGTCTGATGTAGGGTGATGCCCAGGAGATTCGCTAATGACGTCCACAATTGAGAGGTGAAAGTGGTTCCCCTGTCAGAAGCAATATGCTCAGGGATACCGAATCTTGAAATCCATCCAGAGAGTAAGGCAGATGTACATGAGGCGGACGTTGCAGTTTCCATGGGAGTGGCTTCAGGCCAACGAGTGGAGCGGTCGATGACCGTGAACAGGTGACGATGTCCTTGTTATGAGGGTAGGGGTCCTACAACGTCGACGTCAATGTGTGCGAAACGACGCTGAGGTTGAGGAAAGGTGCCCACTCCTGAATCCGTGTGTCGATGTACTTTGGAAGTTTGGCAAGAAGTACAGGCACGGACCCAATACTTAGCATCCTTAGAAATGCCGTGCCAAATGAACTTTGCCTTCAGCAGCTGTGCAGTAGAACGGCACGAGGGTGTGAGATTGCTAACTACACTTTGGTGTAATTAGTTGTATAACTACATACTGTATTTATGCATAACAATGTATTTATTATAATTGTACCTCTTACTCAAACTGTTGAATACTGTAATTATTACTGTTATTACTGTTTACCTATTACTGAAATCTACAATGTATATTTAGTTTCTGTTAAGCTGCCATACAGTTAAGTTTACATAATATATGAAATAACGAAATCTGTGTTCTCTCTTGCCCTGCCATGAAACAGAAATACAACATGGCGCAGTGAGTTTGTTTATGCTGTCTACTGTCGTTCAAGAAGTACAGCGTTAAATCTTTAGTACCTGTACACGATGGAGAAGCAAATCGAGCAACTGGCAGCACTTGTAGCCAAGCAAGCAGAGATGGCTCATCATGCCCAAGAAGCAGCTACGAAAAGGGAAGAACATTTAACCGCAATTCTAGAGGGTTTTGCTGATACCTCGGGACATCATAGGAATCAGTCTCAGGCAAGGGCAGTTCCTGCACCACACTTGTCGTCTTCTGTATCTCTTAAAGAGTTTGGTTCATGGCGTCATAAGTATGAGGGACATGCAGTGTTGACAAGAATGTCATCTCTCTCTCTTGCTGAGCAGCGATCAGCGTTGATTTCCGTGTTAGACGATGATTGGACTCGCACTCTGAGATATGGTCTCTCACTGGGTGATGGAGCAGACTTGAAGACTATATTGGATGCCATGGAGTTGCACTTGCGCAACCAAAGGAATGTCATCGTGGACCGACGCGACTTTCATACAAGAGTCCAGGAGTTGCACGAGACCTTCGATGATTTTTTGTGCGGCATTAAAGTGATTGCTTCTTTCTGTGATTTTTGTGAAACCTGCATGGACAGCAGACTACGAGACAGGATCGTCGTTGGAACCAGAGATGAAGAGGCTTTGAAACGTATGTTAGAAGAAAAGAAGCTCACTTTGCAGATGGCTATTGATATTTGCAGAGCATCGGAAAATGCAAATGCCAGCCGTGCTGTTATTCGGGGCAGTGAAAAGTATCATGTTTCAAGAGTGTCCCAATACAAGCAAGGTCAGAAGGCAGCCCATTTAAAGGAGCAATGCTTTAGGTGCGGAGGCGAGCGCCATCTTGATAAGATGGCATGCAAGGCTCTAAACAGGGACTGCAAACAATGTGGTAAGAAAGGCCACTTTGCAGTGGTGTGCAGGTCAAAGGGACAGCCACTGTCTTCTCAAAAGAAGAAAACGAATAATAAAAGCACGTTCAAGCCTTCAAAGCAAAATCTATATCGTGTCATAGGAGATGTTTACAGCAACTGTGCGTCAACACGTCCAACCCCTCAGATTTGCATCAGTACCCCTCACCCCAAAGGATCAAGTTCGGTTATGGGGACACCTGACTCTGGAGCGGAGACAACTGTGATGGGACTTGGGAACGCTAAATCTCTTGGAATTCATGAGAGTTCACTGGAGCCTATTGTTATGGGTGGTCTCATTGCAGCAGATCGTCAACCTCTCACTAACATGGGTACTTTTGAGGCTTTTTTAACTTTGGGGAATCGTAGTACGACAACAGTTGTATCAGTCGTCAAGGAAGTGAAAGGTGCACTTCTGAGCTGGTTTGATTGTATAGCGCAGGGAATATTACCAGAAAACTTTCCAGCGCAAATACAGCATGTTACATGTTCAGTGTCGAAACCGCATATAGCATCGAGAACCAGGAAGGTTTTGGAGCCACAAGTGATTTCTAATACACAGGATGTTGTGCAGTCTGCAAGTACCTGCAATTTGGTGTCTGTACCAATGGCATTGCCAAGATGGCCACACAACAGAGACCCTACAGAAGCAGAGCATGCAGAACATGCAGCTTCCATCATTTCTGTTTATCCTCATGTATTTGATGCTTCAGCTACTCTAAGGGAAATGCAGGGAGGTCCTATGAGGATTCAGCTGTCAGCAGATGCACATCCTTTTGCAGTGACCGCACCACGCACCATTCCGTATTGTTGGAGATCGGATATTAAAGCTCAGCTAGATGACTTGCTTGCTAAGGATATCATTGGTGAGGTTGATTACCCCACCAAATGGTGTCATCCGATGGTCCCTATTGCAAAGAAGATGAGTGGTGTGCGGTTGTGTGTGGACCTTACAAGACTTAACCGCTATGTGCGCAGACCTACATATCCAGTTCGATCCCCGCATGATGCTATATCGTCAATGGATGCTGGAGCCAGGTGGTTCACTACTTTGGATGCGAAGATGGGATACTTCCAAATAAAGATTGCTGAAGAAGATCAGGATCTTACTTGCTTCATCACACCTTGGGGACGTTACAAATTCAAACGAGCTGTAATGGGGCTTGTATCATCTGGCGATGAGTACAATCGTCGAGGAGATCAAGCTTTGGGAGATATTCCACGTACTGTCAAAATTGTTGATGATATTTTGGTGTATGATTCTAGTTACCGTGACCACTTAGCCCATGTGATCACACTTGTGCAAAAATGTGACAAATTTGGAGTGACCTTAAATCCAGACAAAATTTTCTTTGCTCAATCTAATGTTGAATTTTGTGGTTACAGTATAAATCATGAAGGTTATAGTGTGGATTCTCGGAAGGTGAGAGCCATAGCTGAATTTCCAAAGCCACAAAATATCACTGATCTCAGGTCATTCATGGGTTTAACCAATCAGCTTGAGAGCTTTTCTTCTGCGATTGCAGCTGCTGCACAGCCACTCAGGGACCTGCTTAAACCTCGGAATGAGTGGTGCTGGACCCCTCAGCATGATGTGGCCTTCAAGAAAACTAAAGAAGCACTCATAGCTCCTCCTGTTTTGGCTCTTTTTGATGCATCTTTACCTACTATGCTTCAAACTGACGCATCCAAGTTGCATGGTATGGGGTTTGTTTTGCTGCAACAGCATGGAGAGGCTTGGAAGCTCATCCAGTGTGGATCCAGGTTTTTAACGGATGCGGAAACTAGGTATGCCGTAATTGAGATTGAGATGGCTGCTGTACTTTGGGCAGTGAGGAAATGCAGTGTTTACTTGGCTGGTTTACCTTATTTTGCCCTGGTAGTACACCATCGACCACTTGTTCCTATTCTCAATTCAAAACTTCTTGGAGAAATAGAAAATCCTCGACTGCAGCGTATGAGAATGAAACTGCAGATTTACTTTTGCTGCACGGTGGCAAAGTGGGAAATGTCACAGCATGCCGGATGCACTCTTTCGTTCACCAGTTCAGAGCCTTGTTGAGGACAATGATGTGCTGGAATGATGCAGATCCATTGCATGCTGCTGTTGTATTGTCTTTATTAGCTACTTGTGAGGAGGGCATAAGGTTAGCACCTCTACGGGACCAGACGCTGGATAAGATTCGTGATGCTTCTGCACATGATGGTGAATATCTGTCATTAAGAGATGTAATAATGAAAGGATTTCCAGATCATAAGCATAGCTTACCAGAAGAGTTGCGAGCATACTGGGGAATTCGGGACATGCTGGCCGTGGATGATGGTTTGATAGTTTATGGACCTAGACTTATCATACCTCGCAGCCTGCGTAGCGAAACTATGCGGTGTCTACATGATGCTCACCAAGGAGTAGACCGCACCAAGCGTCGAGCACGCCAGACTATATACTGGCCAGGGATTGACAGGGACATTGAGAACATAGTGACGTCTTGTTCTCGCTGCCGAGAGCTGTTACCAAGTCAGCGGAATGAGCCTTTGATGCAGGAAGACTTGCCAAGCAGAGTATTTGAGTCCGTGTCTGCTGATTATTTTCATATCTCTGGCAAGACATTTCTTGTGTACGTTGATCGCCTGTCAGGTTGGCGGTATATATCTTCGTGCAATGGATCAGCTTCTGCAGCTCCACTAATTAGTTTGTTGAGGCCAATTTTTTCAGACACTGGTGTTCCTGTAGTACTGAAAACGGATGGAGGACCGCAGTTCGCTTCATCAACATTGCGGCGTTTCCTTGCACGATGGGGGGTGGAACACCGCGTGACATCGCCCTATAATCCAAAAGCAAATGGTCATGCCGAAGCTACCGTGAAAATTATCAAGAAGTTGATTTTGACGACCACAGGAAATGGCAAGCTGGATGAGGATGAGTTCGCAAGAGGGCTTCTTGAGCTCAGGAATACTCCACGGGCGGACGGTAGATCTCCAGCGCAAATCTTGTTTGGACATCCTTTGCGTTTCATGATTCCGGCTCATCATCGTTCATTTGCAAAGGAATGGCAACGTACAGCTGACGAATGTGACATAGAGGCTAAGTACCTTCGGCAGCAGGCAAAGGAACGGTATGATGCCACTGCTAGACCACTCTCTAAGCTGAACCTTGGTATGTACGTGGATCTACAAGACCCTAAGACAAAGCGATGGGATAAACCAGGAGTTGTGGTCGGAATTGGCACGAGGAGGGATTACCTCGTGAAGACTGGGAGTGGGCGCATCTATTGGAGAAATCGGAGGTTCCTACGACCTCATCACCCTTTCTTGCCAGGAGACATTATTTCTCCACATATCTCGGTGTTGGGTGGCGAAGCTTCAGGATATGGAGATCGTGGATCACCTGCAACATCACCTAAGCCTGATACTCGGTTATCAGTTGCCTTACCCGTACGATGTAGTGGACGTCAGACACGGGCACCAGAGCGTTTAGAAATAAGATGGGACTCGAAATCATATACTAAATAAGGACCTTAAGATGCCAGGTATCCTTGTATTGCACCTGCCATCTTGGGGGGAGGTGTGAGATTGCTAACTACACTTTGGTGTAATTAGTTGTATAACTACATACTGTATTTATGCGTAACAATGTATTTATTATAATTGTACCTTTTACTCAAACTGTTGAATACTGTAATTATTACTGTTATTACTGTTTACCTATTACTGAAATCTACAATGTATATTTAGTTTCTCTTAAGCTGCCATACAGTTAAGTTTACATAATATATGAAATAACGAAATCTCTGTTCTCTCTTGCCCTGCCATGAAACAGAAATACAATAGAGGGATGTGAAAGGCCGTGAATGAAATCAAACACCTGTCTGCGCATGGGAGCAGGAATCCAAGGTCGCGGTCTACCAGTACTGACGTCACAGAGGAGGGTGGTGTTGGAGTCTTCAAGGGGAAAGTTTTCTCAACGGAGGGACGTGCAGGATATCCTACAAGCTTGATACTCTGGATCCTGTCGTTGGGCTTCAGCCAGGGCGTTGTAATCCAATCCCAGTTGAACGGCAGCCAACGTGTTTCTTGACAGGGCATCGGCAACGGGATTCATTTTCCCAGGGACGTATTGGAGGGTGCAATTATATTCAGCCACGGCGGAGAGATGTCGGCGTTGACGGGCGGACCAGGCTTCAGACTGTCGAGTGAATGCGTGCACCAGAGGCATGTGGTCTGTGCGAATGACGAAGGGCATACCTTCTAAGAAATGGCGAAAGTGACGGACAGCCAAGTGCACCGCCAGCAATTCTCGATCGAAGGTAGAATAACCCGATTCTGCCTTGGATAGTTTTCTGCTGAAGAAGGCCAATGGGCGGGGCGAGCCTTTGACCACCTGCTCGAGTACTGCACCAGTAGCGACATCGCTGGAATCGGTGGAGAGAAGGAGAGGGGCGTGTGGGATAGGAAAAGTGAGAGCCGCAGCAGTTGATAGGGCCTTCTTTGCATTGCAGAAGGCTGCTTCTTGAAGGGGACCCCACTTCAGGTCCTTCGGCTTGCCCTTAAGGGAGGCGTAGAGGGGAGCAAGAGTGGCGGCAATGGCTGGCAGAAAACGGTGATAATAGTTGATCACGCCCAAGAATTCCTGCAGAGCTTTGACGGTCGAGGGCACGGAGAAGTTCTGAACGGCTGCTACCTTCTCAGGGAGGGGGTGGACACCTTCAGGAGTGATGCGGTGCCCTAAGAACGACACTTCGTTGGCGCCAAAGGTACAGTTGTTGTACCGGACTACAAGGCCGTTTTGTTGCAGGCGGTCGAGCACGATGCGCAGGTGACGGATGTGTTCCTCTTTTGAGGAGGAGAACACAAGTATGTCGTCCACATAACATACACAGGAAGGGAGGTCCCCTAAGATGCCATTCATGAGACGTTGAAACGTTGCCCCGGCATTACGAAGGCCAAAACAGGAGTAATTGAAGGTGTATGTACCAAACGGAGTTGTGATGGCGGTCTTGGGGATGTCTTCTGGGTTTATAGGCACCTGGTAATACCCCTTCAGGATGTCGAGCGTAGAGAAAACCTTTGCTTTGTGCAGGTAGGAGGTGACGTCGGCAATGTTTGGGAGGGGCTAGTGATCCAGTTCTGTTTGCATGTTCAGGCACCTGTAATCCTCGCACGGACGGAGGGAGCCGCTTTTCTTCAGAACGATGTGTAAGGGTGACGACCATGGGCTGGAGGCCTTTTGGCAAAGGCCCATTTTCTCCATTTCGGCGAACGTCTGTTTGGCGGCTGCCAATAGTTCCGGTGCCAGACGTCTGAATTTTGCGAAGACTGGGGGTCCCGTCGTCTTGATATGGTGATAAATACCGTGCTTGGCAGGAACTGTGGACGTTTGGCGAAGTTCTGGACGGAAAACTTCCGGGTACGACGTGAGGAGGTGGGCGTAGGCATCCGTGGGTGCGCTGATGTGGAGAGCGAGGTTAGAGAGGGCGGGTTGAAGAGGTGTCGACAAGTACGAGTCTGCGTTCACCAATCGTCGGTGGGCGACATCGACCAGAAGGTGGAAATGAGAGAGGAAATCCGCACCGAGGATTGGCATTGTGACGTCAGCAACGAGAAACTTCCAATTGAATTTACCGTTTCCGAACTATAATGTGAGGTTCTCGTAACCGTAGGTGGGTATCTCAGATCCGTTGGCAGCTACCAAGCGGACGTCGGCAGATGTAGACAGACTACGTCGTGCCTTTAAGAGTTTCCTTGGCAAAAGAGAACGACAAGCACCCGTGTCTACCAAAAATCGCATGCCCGTTCCTGCATCCTGTAAAAAGAAAAGATTAGAAACATGGGAGGCCACCGCCACAAGCGATGGCCTACTTACACGTTTTTTGGCCACTGACAATCCTTGGCACATTTCTTCGCGGTTGCCCCGAATCTGAAGTGGTAGTAGCAAAACTGCGGCGGATGGGAGGTAGTAAGTGGCTGTAGAAGTCGTTCGTTGGGGCGCGAGCGATTGGTGGGTGGTGGGCGGCTTTGTCGCCGCTTCGGCACGTCACGGGGTAGGCGTGTATGTCCTACGGCATTCATGTCAGCTTCGGTTGACGTTGAATAGGCATCCTCGTCGTCAGGGGTGGAGGTGTTGAAGGAGGTCTTGAAGTGGCTGTCCATAAGGGCGTCGGCTTTGGTCATCAAGTCCTTTATGGGTAACCTATCGACATCAGGTATGGCAGCGCGTACAGGTTTGGGTAAACGGCGTATCCAAAGGGCACGAAGTAGGTTCACCTCACGAGGAGAGCCGTCTGCGGCAGGTTGAAGGCGAGCGATACTGGTCATTTCCCTAAGGGCAAGCGAAGCCCTTTGGTCCCCCAACGGTTGTTGCGAGAGCTGAAAAAGCTTTGCTATACGGGCGGCTGCCGACGGCGAGTACTGCTGTAGAAGGTATGTTTTGAGGGCGTCATACGCTATTGGGGTGTCTCCTTGCTCACAAAGCCAGTCGGATATTTCTGGGAAGGTGTCCTCGGGTATCGCCGCGAGAACATAATCCGCTTTGGTGGTTGAGCGAGTCACGCCCCTGATACGGAAGTGGACTTCTGCGCGTTGAAACCAAGCAAACGCCTCTGCGGTGGCGAACGGTGAAAGTTTCAATGGGGCGGCCGCAACGCCAACTGCTGTAGTAGAGTCCGTCTCCGTCATAGTACCAACGATGGAGGGGCGAGGGAGGTGGGGGTGGAAGGCCGTGGGAGCGAGTCGACTTCCGGGGTCACCAATGTGACGGCGCCGAGTAAGGTTGTGAACTCGAAGGCAGGTTGGAAACAACTGAGTTATATTATTGTAGAACATTCTCCTTATATACAAAACCTCAAGGCAACAGGACATAACAAGTTCACAAGACAGACAATATTACAGAGGAAAAACAAGACATGAATTTTCATGTTCGTTTTAGTGCGAGGGAAGAGCAAAGATACAAGCATAATATATACAAAAGGAATTATGTACAATTGTGTGAAACACGGTTGGTACAATTCCGTTTCCAGTGTGTATCTGATGAAGGCGGTAGCGCCCTCTTTATTCCTTTTCGTGTAGCTCTACTACTCGGTGTTTTCCCTTATGTTCTCTCGTTATTTTTAATTTAATTCAACATTTTGATGACTTCTCCGGCATCTTCTGCCTCTGGAAAGTTGAGTATTATCTTTACTGTGTATAAATGTAAGCTCTTGTCGTTTTGAATTAAATCAAAAGTGATATTAACGTAAACAAGAGCTGTTGCCTACCGGAGGAATCCTGGATGCTATCGCTCGCTATATATGGGTCATTTATTTAGCTAGAGCGACATTCCCGGTTTGATATGCTTTAATAATCTAGCTATTTAGCTCCTCTAGGAATGCTTATATGAATGCTTAGTTCGGTGATTTAGGTAACCGATCTTGCCCTTCGCGAGGCTTAGTAGCCTAGGCGTCTGGCCCTAGTACTTTTATGCATGATATAAGTATTTCCAAGTTTTATATTATTGAAGCTATAGGCAAAGATTTTATACATGTAAGATATTGTTGAATGTTCTTTCCAAGATTGTATACGAGAGAGTTTCGGTGAGTTAGGTAATCGATTCTCATCGCACCTAGGCTAGTAACCTAGGTACAGTAGTATACTTTCGTACATCCCCGATTGTTCTTTTCTCCTCCGGAGGCTAAGTTCAATCCCTCTCTCCCTCTGAGTAACACTTAGGCTTAATCCTAGTGGTTCTATCTGTATAATAATTCAGGTATAACTATACTAGGATATGTCTGTCCTGACCTGATAACCAGAGTGACTGGTTTTTTGGGTTAGGGCAGAACATCAGAGTTTCTAGTCTGTGGTCTGCTTCTCCCTAGCATAGAGAATAAGTTTCCTTTGCTAGGTTGGGGCGGATACAGGAAGCTTTGCTTTCCTAGTCCACGTCTGAAGGAATCTGTACGAGATGATTCCTTCTTCTAGTGGTCTAGCAGACTGTGCTGTGTTGTTTTTCTCGGGCTGGAGAATGAGTTTTCTCTGTTGCCCGGCGAAATAACTCCACCTAACTTTGTTCTGGTTGGGAGGAGGATAGCAAGTATTGCCAGTCTTCCTCCTTATAGACAACTCTAGGTTAGGATGAGCTTCCCTAACTGCTGAGTGTGTCTCTTGCTAGAACGTAGTTTACAGGACCCTTATCCCTTCCCCCCCCCCCTCTCTTTCTTTCTTTTGCCCGCAGTCCTACTTCCGGACCTAGTATAGGTTAGGATGGAGGACCGGCTCAGCTCTCTGCCAGCCTGCAATTTCGTGTCGGCCGGCAGAGACCCCTTGTTCTTGCAGAGTGAACTCCAGACCTCCCTTGGTCTCCCTTCCATGTCCGCTGGTAGAGTCCGGCAGGCTATGGATCCCTTGGAAGCCTGAATGCTACATTCTCCCCTTCCAAAAGTTCACTCTTTCTGGATGGAAGGTCGTATGGCAATGCCGCCTTATAACCTTACATCCATACTGTTTCTCTGACTATTGTGTTGTACCCCTAGCCCGGCTGCCGGCTTAACAGCCGACAGCCGGACAGGGGGAGGTTCTCTGGTTCTAAGCCACTGCTGGCGAGCATGGGTATTGCTACCTTTGCCTGCCAAAAGTGGAAATACAGCTGTTGGCCGGCAATCCAAGAACCAGTGGCCTGCCGCCTATTAGTTAAAGGTATATCTTTGAACTATACAGGTGTAATGCCGGCCGGCGCCGGCACAACAGCATGCAAGCAGTAGTTACTATATTGGTAGTGTAGTACACACTGCATTAGTAAAACTGCAGTACAGAGTTTGTGATAACACTAAAGTTCTTCAACATACTTAATGTTATCTTGTACAGCCTTTTGTTGAGACCGTACTGTTAGATACGCCATAACGTATTTCCAAGAAATATTTTTTTTTTTGTGTTCTTTGTTAACTATGAGGATTGATTTAGTTTTCCTTATTACGTTCTCCAGGACCAACTCTAAGCGCCGAAAACATAACCTTATATGGGCATAGCGATGGTCTAGGTCCATGATTGGTCGGCTCAGAGGGGCATCTCGCGCTAGACAGAGTGACGTCACGGCCCCGGACCTTGTCAGTGCATGGCTGTCCGCTGTGGTGTGAGCGTCTCTGCGCTCAGCTTGCTGTGTTGACTGATACGGTGATTTAGGAGTGTCTCTCCGTGTGTGAAGGACCAATCACATATTTAGCTCGATAACTAATCACTCGCAGGAGATTAACGGTACCACCTGTGAATGTTCTTTGAACTGAACTTGAAACAGAATTGGCGTTGGGAAAAGATGTAAGTCTATTTTTTATTGTAATGAACCCTATTGCAATTAATGTAATCCTGTACCGTTGCTGTATTTTCTTTATTGACTTGTATTTATGTATTATAATGAACCCTATTGCAGTTAATGTAATCCTGTAACATTGCTGTATTTTCTTATTGACGAGCTGTTTTTTTTTGTTTGCAGCTAAAACTTCATCCGATACACAAGTTGTACTCTTCAATATATCTAATTATAAAAGACGTGAGTTTCAAGACCTACACGCCAATAACTTAGAACTTTAGCCGAGAGAGGGAACCCCTCTCCAGTGTTCTACAGTTTTAGATCTTTACACAAAGTGGGTCTCAGATGACTGATTGTAACCTGACTATCAAGAAGTGAATCTTTCTCAGATGTTGACGCCGAGCTGGGAACATCGTCATCATGTCGGAGAGATCATTAAAATCAAGAACGTCATCCAAGAGCGACACAAGCGAGGTTCACCGAAAGCTGTTAGAAGCGCAAGCTAACTTAGCCAAGGTTCAACTGAAGGCACGCTTAGAAGCGGAAGAACGTGCAGCCAAGAAGAAAGCTGAAGCTGATGAACTCGCTGCTCAGAGAGATGCCGAGGATCGGGCCGCTAGGGGGCTAGCGGACGCTGCATTGCTGGAGGCCGAGCTCGAGGTTCAGAGACAGCAACTTGAATACAAAATTAGATCGGAGGCAGGAGAGTCGCAATGTGGTTCGGAAGTGTCTTCACATGCCGGAAGCGTGAGAGTTCCCAGTGTAAAGGTCATGGAGACTGAACATGAGTCTAGGATCAATCAATGGAGGCTAAGTGTCGCCCACCACCACGAGAATGACCCAAGAGCTATGCGGACATTGGACCCTGTAGAACATACAAGAGGACCAGAATGCCATTCTACACCCATGGAAGTCCACTCACGGCCATTGCATCCCACCTCAAACTCCTTTCGCACCACGACATGCCACTTTTGAACCCTCTGTTACTGACCCCTTGACCAACAACTCTCAAGTGCTCAAGGCACTCGAATGCACTCTTGCTAGCAGCAATGAGTTGGCGCGGACAACGCTGTTACCACCTACTAAACTTGAGCGCTTTGGAGGCGACTTCACCAAATTTAATTGGTTCAAGATGTCCTTCAAATGGCACATTGAGAACAATACCTCGGACCCCGAGCGCAGGCTGAACCACTTGTATCATATCCTAGATGGGCCTCCGAGAAACCTGGTTGAGCACTGCTTGCACCTGTCACCGACAGTAGGGTACGATGAAGCTTGGAAGCAGCTGAGTGAATTCCACGGCAGAGAAGTCGATGCTACCGAAGCTTTTATTCGTCAGCTTCTCGAATGGAAGGAAATCCCAGCAGGTGATAGCGAAGGTTTAATGAACTACGCTTCTTACCTAAAGAAGGTGAAGGCAGCACTGGGTGCAAATTACACTAGAATTGAGCTGCAAGAAACTATAAGAAAGATAGTGGAAAAGCTTCCTCACCCTCTTCGGGTAAGATGGGTCTCTAAGTACCTGGAACACGAACACAAGCTTCCAGCCCTGATCACCTTTGTGGAGAGACAGGCACTGGTCGCTAAAGAACTGAAGTACTATGAGTGTGACCGTCGTCCATCCAAGGGCAAACCTGAGGACACGAGCAAGCCGATTAAAGCTAGAGCCTTGCCTGTTCACCATAGATCTCCTTCCGACGATGGGATATATTGCGTATACTGCAAGAAAAATAAGCACGGAATTCAGTCGTGCCACCGATTCCAAAGCCTCAATTTGGATGACCGCTGGAATGCTGTGGTGGATACCAAACTCTGCTTCAGATGCTTAAATGTCGCGCACAATCACGAAGCCTGTGAAGAAGAATCTACGTGTGGCAAGTGCGGCTTGGGGACGCATCAAACGCTCTTGCACTATGTGAAAAAAAACCCTCCAGGGGACAGTGCAAACTCCAAGAGAGCAACTGTGTCCAAGACATCTGACAAGCCTAAAGCAGAGGCCGGGACGACTAGCAATGCACCACCTGATAGAACTAACACCGAAACCGTTCCAGAGGCTGGGACTCCTGCGACGACGGGGCACGTACACGCCATGTCCACTGACCGACGACCTGATGGTCGTACAATGTTGAAGCTTATCACAGTCATGGTGAACGGAACGTGCACTACGGTCGGCTTCATAGATGGAGGAGCCGCACCCACGTTAGCCTCAAGGAGCCTAGTAGATCGGCTAGGTGTAACGGGAAAGCCTTGCAACCAGACCATGGTGACAGAGGCCGGTACGCTCGCCTGCAAGGAAGTGGTCCAACTCACCCTTGGTAACATCAACGGAGGTGAGGAGGAAGAACGAGTAAAAGAAGTCTTTGTTACTGACAAAATTAATGTGTCGACGGACTACATAATGCCTTCGGACTGGCTGAAGAGATGGCCACACATGGCAGACGTAGAGCTGCAAAGCTTGCCAACTGACCACGAACAGGTCGAGCTAGTGATCGGGTTAGACACGACCCTGAATCGAGTCATTCTGGAGCAACGCCACGGCACTGCCAATGAGCCCTCCGCCTACCTAACCAAGCTTGGTTGGGTGGATTTCGGTCCTACTGAGGACCGGTCTGCATCGGAGGTCTCACCCGTGCATCATGTTCATCGAAAATTTGACCCTCAAGACTTGACAGAGCTACTGCAGAGTCATTTTCATAGAGATTTCTTTGAAAAGGAATCCCTCTCCAGATTGGAAGATTCCCTAGAGGATAAGAGATTCTTGGCCACCTTGAATAACACGACACAGCATCGACATAAAAAGTACATGGCCAAGCTGCCATTCAAGGACTCTACTCCTCTACCTGATAAATTGAATATGGCAATTCGACGAGCCCGAAGCTTGAAAAGAAGACTAGACAACGACGAAGCTTACAAGACATCCTACTTAGCTCAGATGGAGAAATATACTGATAAGGGCCACGCCAAAAGGGTTCCTGTAAGTCAGCTAGACAGGAAGGACGGGCGCGTATGGCTCATGCCGCACCACTCTGTCAGGCATCCTGTCAAACAGAAAGACCGAGTGGTCTTCGATCTGAAGGCAAGGCACCGAGGAACATCTCTCAACGAACATCTGATGCAAGGCCCTGACCTCACCAATAGCCTGACGGGTGTTCTCCTGCGTTTTAGAGAGGGTCAACATGGCATCAGAGCAGACGTGCAGGAGATGATCCATCAGGTGAAGGTACCTGAAGAGGACAGAGACTGCCTGAGGTACCTCTGGTGGCCAGAAGGTGTCACCAGCAAAGAACTACAAGTTTTCAGAATGATGTCCCACGTTTTTGGCGCAAGATCATCGCCGAGCGTCGTTAACTTCTGCTTACGCAAAACGGCCGTGGACTTCGGAAGCAAGTATAACGAAGAAGCTTCTAACTCTATACGTCGCAACTTCTACGTCGACAACCTCCTCAAGGCGATGGATGATGAGGAAGAATGCATTAAAATAACAAGAGATCTGATCAACCTGTGCAGGGATGGAGGTTTCCGTCTTAACCAATGGACCTCCAGCAGCAAGCAAATTCTAGCTGCGATCCCCAGAGAAGAACGAGACGACTCTGTGGCTGTCCTAGACTTGAATAAAGATGAGCTGCCAACTGAACGAGCCCTGGGGATCCATTGGAATATGAGCATAGACGTGTTCACGTTCAGAATTGTCCTCAAAGACAAGCCTTTCAACCGACGTGGTGTGCTCTCTGTTGTTGCATCGATCTACGACCCCTTGGGCTACTTATTCCCCGTCACTTTGATCGCGAAGATCCTGTTGCAAGAAATGTGCCGAAGGAAGCTCTCGTGGGATGAGGAGATGTCCGCTGATGAACTTGTTCGATGGAAGACCTGGCTTGCGCAGTTGCCACAACTAGAAGAGTTCCAACTGCGAAGGTCCTTCATACCACCAGACTTCGGAGATGTTGACACCCTTCAGCTGCACCACTTTGCAGACGCAAGTCAGACAGGCTATGGTGTAGTCTCTTACTTGCGTGTAGTTGGTGTCAACGGAAAGATTCATTGCACTCTCGTCATAGGACGGTCGAGAGTCGCCCCTCTGAAAAGGACCACCATCCCTCGTCTTGAGCTGACGGCGGCTGCTATCGCTGCACAGATGGACTCAAAGCTGAAGACTGAGCTCGATCTGAAACTGGCCTCATCAGTCTTCTGGACTGATAGCACGTCAGTACTGAAATATCTCAGAAATCCGACTGCGAGGTATCAGACCTTCATGGACAATAGGGTCAATCTCATTACGGATACATCCGACATTATGGCTTGGAGATACAGCAATACTACTGTGAACCCAGCAGACCTCGCGTCACGTGGCGTCTCCGTCGCTGACTTCCTCCAATCATCTTTGTGGTTTTCAGGACCAGATTTCCTTAAGGTGGACGAAACGCACTGGCCAACCATGCCCGAAGACGTTGTCTGAGAAGAGCTTGATCCAGACGCCGAAGTGAAGACTTTTCCCGTCTTTGATATAACGAAGAAAGAACCAACGTTCATTGAATCAATAGCGACAAGTTTCTCCTCCTGGTTGAAGTTTGTCAGGACCGTCGCGTGGATGACAAGATTTATCCGCCACATGCAGAAGGCTCGCCCATACAGCGGCGACTCTCGAGTGTGGAGCTGCGTACCGCGGAGAATTTTATCTGGAGACTGACCCAAAGCCAAGAGTATGAAGAAGAGTTAAGCACCCTCTCGAAGAAGGGAAGATCGCTGAAGAGGTCTAGTAAATTAATCAAGCTGAGACCATTTCTCAAGGATGGATTGCTCCACATTGGTGGTCGATTGCAGAAATCAACACTGGCAGATACGGCCAAGCATCCGATCATCCTACCCAGCAGTTCTCTGGTGGTCAAGCTTATGGTGAGAGCCACGCACGAATCCTGCGGCCATTGTGGCCAGAACCACCTGATGACCCAGTTGAGGACAAACTACTGGATCGTCCGCGGAAATGCGATAGTCAAGACTGTCATTCGAGAATGCTTGGTCTGTCGCAGACTAAGTCGTCGTCCTTTAGTTCAGGTGATGGCTGAACTGCCATCCGACCGACTTTGTCCAGATGAACCCCCCTTTACTAACACTGGGTCGGACTGCTTTGGACCGTTCTTAGTGAAGCAAGGAAGGTCCACAGTGAAGCGTTGGGGCGCTATCTTTACATGCCTTACCTCGCGAGCAGTCCACCTGGAAGTGATCGATACAATGGAACAAGACTCCTTCGTCAACGCCATCAGGCGTTTCATCGGTCGCAGGGGGCATATCAAGAGAATGTGGTCCAACAACGGGACCAACATTGTGGCCACGGAACGAGAGCTAAGAGAAGCTCTCCAGCGCTTCAACGAAGGAGAAATCAGAGACACACTCTCGATCCGAGGCATAGAGTGGAACTTTCATCCACCACATGCCTCACACTTCGGTGGAGTGTGGGAGCGTCTGATCAGGTCCGCCAAAGAGCCCTCAGGGCGACCTGTCTCGAACAAGTCACGACTGATGAAACGCTTCGCACTCTGTTCTGCGAAGTGGAGGCTGTTGTTAATAGCCGACCTCTGACGAATATCAACGACGACCCGAACTGCCCTGCCCCTCTCACGCCTAACATGATCCTAACTTTGAAAGGGTCATCCGATCCCTTCACATCCACATGCAAGAAGGACATGTATGTGAAGAGGCGATGGAGACAGGCACAGTTCCTCGCTGACAAATTCTGGCGCAGGTGGATACAGGAGTATCTCCCCCTGCTTCAGGAGCGCCAGAAGTGGTCAGTCCCAAAGCGTGACATCAACGTCGGTGACGTCGTTCTAACGCTGGACGAGCGGCTTCCCTGAGGCAGCTGGCTTCTAGGGAAAGTCATGGAGGTCACTCGGAGCGCTGACGGTCGCGTACGTCAAGCTTTGATCAAGACTGAGAACGGCGAGTTCAGAAGGCCCGTGCAGAAACTGTGCCTTCTCTTGGAAAATGATAAAGGCGATGATATAAAGTGATGTATATGAGGTGTAATGAGCGTACGCCGAGCGCTGCTCGCTGCATTTTGTAAATTTTGAATTTTATTATTTGAGTTGAAAATATAGCAAGGTCATTTGAATGAAGTAACCCAAGTGATGCCGTATCTATGAAAATATTTAGCCCATGACCAAATAGGGGGCAGTGTAAGATACGCCATAATGTATTTCCAAGAAATATTTTTTTTGTGTGTGTTCTTTGTTAACTATGAGGATTGATTTAGTTTTCCTTATTACGTTCTCCAGGACCAACTCTAAGCGCCGAAAACATAACCTTATATGGGCATAGCGATGGTCTAGGTCCATGATTGGTCGGCTCAGAGGGGCATCTCGCGCTAGACAGAGTGACGTCACGGCCCCGGACCTTGGCAGTGCATGGCTGTCCGCTGTGGTGTGAGCATCTCTTCGCTCAGCTTGCTATGTTGACTGATGCGGGGATTTAGGAGTGTCTCTCCGTGTGTGAAGGACCAATCACACATTTAGCTCGATAACTAATCACTCGCAGGAGATTAACGGTACCACCTGTGAATGTTCTTTGAACTGAACTTGGAACAGAATTGGCGTTGGGAAAAGATGTAAGTCTATTATTTATTGTAATGAACCCTATTGCAATTAATGTAATCCTGTACCGTTGCTGTATTTTCTTTATTGAATTGTATTTATGTATTATAATGAACCCTATTGCAATTAATGTAATCCTGTACCATTGCTGTATTTTCTTATTGACGAGCTGTTTTTTTGGTTTGCAGCTAAAACCTCATCCGATATACAAGTTGTACTCTTCAATATATCTAATTATAAAAGACGTGAGTTTCAAGACCTACACGCCAATAACTTAGAACTTTAGCCGAGAGAGTGAACCCCTCTCCGGTGTTCTACACGTACAATATATAGAAAGTGAGTTCTTTCTGTATTCATTTTATCCCGTATATCAAAACTTTATTTCAAGGTGTGAACTACACCTTAAATTTCCGTTTAGGAAATTACATGAGGTATTCTAGAATAGAATTAACCTTAGTTTTAATATCTTGGGAGGTTACAGCAATTGACTGGACAGGAAATACTAGTATGTGTCTTTCCTTCTTTCTTTTATAGCTTTTCTATATAAGCTACATGTTTTAATATAAGTGAAGAGCCTTCACTTGATACTCATGGATTTTTCTTCTCTTTACAGGAGGACCATCTGAAGTGCGGGAGTGTGTTCTGTAATGTCCGCAGTAAGAACTTCTGTGGACATCAGCTTTGCAGGAGGCACGCAGCATGCGCAGCCTCCAGAGGTGATCTCCGGTATTGGGACCCTCAGGTTTGTACTGTATGTTCTAACCTGATTACCGAGGCTTTTGACGACCCAGAGTCGACGAAGTCAAGGGATGCTGCCAGGGAAAAGTTACGAACCTGGGTGAGGGGTTTTCAGAAAAACACCTCAGGCCCCTACCTTCCAAATGAGAAGATGAGGGCCTACCTTTTCCCTAAAGCATCGGCTGATGCAATCATCCCTCAGCCTTAGGTGGAGATACCAACTGCCTAGAATCCAGTAGATTCTGAAGTCTCGGCCGCCCTTCAAGACATCCAATTGGACGATAAGATGTTGAGGTGTCGGATTCTACTAAGAAGGACCTTCTAGGAGAAGGTCAGGAGGAGGAGCTCTCCCAGGCTCCTCAAGTAGAAGAGGAAGAGATCGACGAGGTGTCGGTTACATCGGTTCCGGACCCAGAACCTGTTCCCTCAACATCGTCTGCTATCCCAGATGAACTGGGAAGAACTCTTTCTTCCATTGTTGAGATGATCCATCAAATTCAAAGGAAGAATTATGAGAGGGAAGCTGTAATGAAACTGGAGATACGCAAACTTGCAGCATCACGTGGGCCCCAGAAGCGGCTTAATGTGAAGGATCCTCCTTTGTGCTAGGACACCAATCCTTGGAGGTATGCCGAACACATGCCAATGACAACCGGGAAGATCATGATTTCAGAAAAGTTGGGAGCAATTCCCCTGGAAGAGGTGGAATTTTTGCCCAACAAAGATTCTTATCCGGACTGCTATGTCCGTCTTAGTAAGGAGCCAGCCTCAAAGGAGGAGACGGAGCCGAAGGAAGTCATAGTTTTTTACCATAGTAAAGCTCAGGCGTTACTAGCGAGCTCGATGAAAGAGAGGGTCCTCACTAACTCAAAGGTGCCAGCCTTGAGTAAGAAGCTTCCCTCCTTTGTGGCCTTTCCTACCAGAGCCTTTCCCTTCATGGAAAAGGGATATATGGCAGCCTTAAAGGCGGGGGAGGCAGGGAAACCATGCCCCTCCTTGGAGGAGTGCAAGCCGTTATCTCTGACCTTGCCCTTGGACCAAGAAGACTGGAAGGACGTACATCTTACCTTTTCAGTCGGGAAGCTGGAAGCTGATATTGTTGAACATCATTTTAGTGAGGAACTTCCAAAACTGTCGGAGGTTCTCTTGCGTAGAGAGCAAGAGACGAAAGAAAGACTTGCGGCATCGATGTCGTTGCAAACGACATTAAAAACGATGGCAAGTGACCCCAAGAACCAGGACAGGTTCTTGGTAGTGGCCAAAATCCATCTGGCCACAGTTGCGAAGGATCTCTATAACTTTATTAAAGCTAGGAGAGCCTGTAGAGAGTTCGTGTTCACCTTAGTTGCGGTGAGGCATGAAACGAGGAAACTGATCTCCTCTCCTATCTGGGGTAAAGACCTCTTTCCCAACGAAGTGGTTAAAGAGGTAGTAGAAGGCTGCCACAGAGAATAGGAACCTTCTCAAAAAGTGGGGCTTAGATCATAAGAAAAAGTCTTCTCTGGATGAGGGTCCCCAACCCAAGAAGAAGACAAAAAGGCCAAGGCCATCCTCTCGGCCGGCTAAACCCTACCGAAACCAACAACAACAACAACTTCCTGTGACTGCGGTGCCTCCAACCACGTACCAGATGGTACCTCAACAAGTAGCGACACAGTCGCCAGTTTTTAACCCAGCCTTCGAAAGGCAGACTTTTTCTTTGGTTCGAAAGCTAGAGGAACAGCCAGAGGTTCTTCTAGACGCCCTTCAAGAGGAAGGGGATCCAGGGGAGGACGCGGTCAAGGAGGCAAGGCCTCAGGTCCACAACAGCGGAAGTGAGATATTTCCAGTAGGAGGGAGACTACAGCTATTTAGGGATTGCTGGAGCTTCGATCCCTGGGACAACAGCCTAATAAAGAATGGACTAAGTTGGAGCTGGAGCAGTCCTCCACCTCAATTTCCTCAATTCTCCCAACACTCAACCCCCCCTCGGGAAGAATATGTCCGAGAGCTCTTAGACAAAAGAGTAATCCGGAAAGTTAAGTCCATAAAATTCCAAGGAAGGCTGTTTTGTGTTCCAAAGAAGTACTCAGAGAAACTCAGAGTCATTCTAGACTTGTCGCCACTCAACAAGTTCATAGTGAACTACAAGTTCAGAATGCTCACACTTCAACACATAAGGACCCTGCTGCCCAAAAGGCCATATACTGTCTCTATAGACTTGTCTGACGCTTATTGGCATGTTCCAATTAATCGTCACCTCTCCTCCTACCTAGGCTTCAAGTTACATAGAAAACTATATGCCTTCAGAGCCATGCCTTTTGGGCTAAACATAGGCCCAAGGATTTTCACGAAGCTCGCGAACGCAGCCGTTCATCAATTACGCCTAAAGAGGGTCTAAGTAGTACCCTACTTGGACGACTGGCTGGTGTGGGCAGCATCCAGGACAAAATGCATGCAAGCTTCTAAGATAGTGATCCAGTTCCTGGAATATCTGGGATTCAAGATCAACATCAAAAAGTCTCGACATTCTCCAGCTCAAAAATTTCAGTGGTTGGGAATCCACTGGAATTTGGAGTCACATCGACTTTCCAATCCTGGTAAGAAGAGGAAAGAAATAGCAGGATCTGTCAAGAGACTATTGAAACCCAAACGGATATCAAGACGCGAACAGGAGAGAGTGCTGGGCTCTCTACAGTTTGCTTCGATAACAGATCCAGTGCTAAGAGCACAGCTAAAGGATGCAACAGGAGTCTGGAAAAAATGCGCATCAAACGCGGGAAGAGATATAATAAGACCACTACCGACTCGGCTGCGAACGCTTCTCAAGCCGTGGTCCAATGCCAAGCAATTGAAGAAATCAATACTTCTTCAACCTCCTCCTCCGTCAGTAACTATTCACACAAACGCTTCAAAGGAAGGCTGGGGAGGTCACTCTCATCAGATGAGAGTCCAAGGAGCTTGGTCCAATCTCTTCAAGTCATTTCACATCAACTTTCTAGAAGCCATGGCAGTACTTCTGACACTAAAGAAAGTATCTCCTCGCCACTCGACCCACAGAAGACTGGTTCTAGACAGCGAGGTGATAGTGAAATGCCTGAATCGACAAGGGTCAAGGTCTCCTCAAATCAACCAAGTGATGTAGGCCATATTCCGTTTGGCGGAAAAGAAGAAATGGCACCTGTCAGCAGTTCACATTGAAGGGTTCCGCAATGTGACAGCGGACGCTCTATCCAGGTTTACACCTATAGAGTCAGAATGGTCCCTTGACGCAGGATCGTTCTCCTTCATTTCGAGTCAAACCTGGAGCTGCAGATAGACCTCTTTGGGATGAAAGACAACAAGAAAATAGATCGTTACGTGTCCCCATACAAGGATCCGCTAACGGAGGCAGTGGACGCTATGTCCCTAGATTGGAACATATGGTCCATTATCTATCTGTTCCCTCCCCACAACCTCCTTTTGAAGGCCCTCGATAAGCTGAGATCCTTCAAAGGGAAAGCAGCAATAGTGGCCCACAAGTGGCCAAATAGCGTGTGGTTCCCTCTGGCATTGGAACTACGATTAAAATTTGTACCGCTACCGGATCCATCCCTGTCTCAGCGAGAACGGAAGTCAACTGCCTTCGCTACATCACAGAAAACACGGAACCTACATCGTATGATTTCTCTCCTTAGCAATGAAAAAAAAATTCGGTGTTAAAAGTCACTTTAGACTTTTGGAGGAAACCAGAAGACATTATGAGGCTTCAGGGAAGAAACCGATATCCTTTGTCAAGGCGAAGAAACCAAAAGAAATCTCGACAGATTCCTATTTATCATTCTTCATTCACCTTCATGAGCAAGGTTTAGCAGCCAACCAATTCTATTGTTCAAGCCTGCCTTGACAAGACAGATACCACATGCCTTACAAATCGACCTTTCTAACGACGTTTTTAATGAACTACAAAGGCCCATGCTAGGCATAGCCCTTCAGCGCCTCCAAAGACCCTTTGCATGGTCATTAGATAAGATTCTTCATTGTGTATAAATAATGAACAATGATGAATGCGCTTAGAAGGTTTTGAATTTAAAGTCATATTTCTGCTTGTACTCGCTTTGGGGGCCAGAGTTGGTGGAATAGTGGCTCTCTCTAAGGAGGAAGGCCACATCCAGTTCTTGGAGGGAGAACTGAATCTTTTTCCAGACTCAACGTTCCTTACCAGGAACAAGCTACCCACCAACAGGTGGGGTCCCTAGAGAATCTGCCCTCTGAAGGAAGATGCATCTTTATGTCCTGTGGAGTGCCTAAAGGTCTATCTTCATAGAACTTCAGACTTTAGGGGAGGACAGCTGTTTAGAAGAGAAACACTGGGTTCAAAGTTATCTATAACTAAGGGCGAATATCACCCGTGATATTCGCAGAACGGATCCAGACAGTACACCCGTTAGTCAAGATCCGAGGAAAGTTGCCTCTTCCATAAAATTTCTTTAATTATATGGACTTTGAACATCCTTGTTCGTACACCGGCTGGTAGTCATCCAAGGTGTTCTTTATGCACTATGCGAAGCAAGTGGAGCAACTTAAGAGGTCTGTGGTAACAGCAGGTAGAATTCTTTAACCTTCTGTTTTAAATCTATGAGGAACAGTATAATTAATTTGGGACGATTAATTAAGAGGGTGCGTGTGTAGTAGCTGTATGTTACCACACACTGAGCGATAGGCCATGAAGTGGCCTTACGAACTGTTCCATTGACGTTGGTGAACTATAGCATAATACGGACACTTGTGCCAAGCGTTTCTTACGCCAGTGTAAATATACAGTATACAGATTCTTCATTGTGTATAAATAATGAACAATGATGAATGCGCTTAGAAGGTTTTGAATTTAAAGTCATATTTCTGCTTGTACTCGCTTTGGGGGCCAGAGTTGGTGAAATAGTGGCTCTCTCTAAGGAGGAAGGCCACATCCAGTTCTTGGAGGGAGAACTGAATCTTTTTCCAGACTCAACGTTTCTTACCAGGAACAAGCTACCCACCAACAGGTGGGGTCCCTAGAGAATCTGCCCTCTGAAGGAAGATGCATCTTTATGTCCTCTGGAGTGCCTAAAGGTCTATCTTCATAGAACTTCAGACTTTAGGGGAGGACAGCTGTTTAGAAGAGAAACACTGGGTTCAAAGTTATCTATAACTAAAGGCGAATATCACCCGTGATATTCTCAGAACGGATCCAGACAGTACACCCGTTAGTCAAGATCCGAGGAAAGTTGCCTCTTCCATAAAATTTCTTTAATTATATGGACTTTGAACATCCTTGTTCGTACACCGGCTGGTAGTCATCCAAGGTG
>NC_090736.1:17527422-17539922 GCF_036898095.1 Palaemon carinicauda | reverse complement strand
ATCCGAAAATAAAATAATTATTTTATTTTAAATAAGAAGCATTACAAATGTAGTAGTTTTTCATCATTATGCGACACTCACAGTATTCCACTTGATTTCAAGTTGTACTCTTTTCTTATATATAATCAATTCATGCAGAATCCTTTTATTAGGAGAGGTACAGCCACGAACATAAAAGTTAATTGGTAACCAGCGTTTATTGTTAATTTCCAGAAGGGGCTTGCATATCCAGGTAATCTCTTTATATCTTTTACATTACTAGCTACCAACCCTTGAGCCCTTAAGGTATCGTTTTATATCAATTTATTAAATTTGGACTGTATAACCAGGTGCTGGGGTCCTGTGAGTCCATTCATTGTCGGTATTGTGTTGTGAATATTTTCCATCGCAAGTGGCCATCGTTAAGAAATTAAAGAATGATTGGAATGGGAACCGTTATTATCATCATCATCATCATTATTATTTTTACTATTATTTTCATTTTTATTATTTATTTTTTATTATTTTTTATTTTTAAGTTATTATTATTATTATTATTATTATTATTATTATTATTAGTATTATTATTATTATTATTATTATTATTATTTTTTATTATATAATATTATAATTTTTTATTATTTATTATTATTTATTATTGATTATTTATTACTATTATTATTATCATTATTATTATTATTTTTACTTTTATTATTTATTTTTCATTTTTTATTTTTTATTTTTTATTTATTTATTTATTATTATTATTATTATTATTATTATTATTATTATTATTTTATTAGTTATTACTATTTATTATTTGTTATTACTTATTAATTATTATTATTATTATTTATTATTGTTTATTATTATTATTTATTTTTCATTATTATTACTATTATTAGTTAAGCTACAACCCAAGTTGGAAAACCTAGATGGTATGAGCCCAGGGACTCCAACAGGAATATTAGCTCAATGAAGAAAGGAAATAAGGAGACAAATAGATCTTTTCCCCAAGACAATGTCCTCATAGAAGAGCTGATTGCCATAGCTTAAGTATCTCTTCTACCCTAACCAATTAGAAAGTAGCCACAAAACAGTTACATTGCATTAGTTAACCCCTTGAGTGAAGAAGAATTCTTTTGTCATCTTTTTGTCAGGTGCCTGAGGAAAGAGGAGAATGTGTAAAGAATAGGCTAGACTATTCGGTGTATGTGTAAGCAAAGGATAAATGAGCCGTAACTAGGGAAGGATCTAATGTAGTGCTATCTGGCTAAGTCAGGGGACCCAATAACTCTAGAGGTAGTATCTCAAAGAGTGGCTGGTGCCTTGGCCAACTTATATATTATACCATTTTGCAGTTATTCCTAGTGGCCACTTCTTGTTGGAATAAATGGCTGAAGGCCAATGGAATCTGTATATGATAATTAGAAGCTTTTGATATGGTTTAAATTCAATCAGTTTTCCTTTGTTTAGACTGGTATGGATAAATGCACCCATGTGTATGCAAATTATAAACTGATGAATTCTTTAGTTTTTTTTTTTTTTATTCAATTGGTTCAAAGGTTTAAAGGCCGCTCATGAATGGCAGATGCATGGGACAGGACGATCTCCTACAGACTCATCAGATGAGCACCCAAGCCCCTTCTCCAACAAGCTACGACCAAACAGTGACTGCTGGTGACTTAGCAGGTAGACCTATATGCTCCCCCAAACCCCCAATCCATAGCTCACAAGGATGGTGAGGTTTTAGACGCTACTAGAAACTATCGAGCTTGAGCGGGTCTCGCACTCCCGTCCACCAGATTGCCAGTAGAGGCGTTTCCAATAGGTCACCTCAACCCAAGAAGACGCATTAGCTGAATATTTTGAATGGTATCTGATATGGAAATATTTTCATTTTAAAGAAATGGAACTTAATTACAAAGATTGATTGATTTCAGTTTGCTAACTAGTTGTCCTGTTCAAGGTTATCTCATAAATCGAATGGAATTTCCCGAGTTTTAAAAAAAATACCTAATTTACGCAAATTGTGATTTATATTCTGTCCATCTCAAGTTGTATTTATGCCAGTACCCTTAAGCTGCTATTTTTTACATATACTTCATTGTGCAGGATTATTCATGCATATTTGATTATTGGAAGCATGCCTTTATTTGGACTTAAAACTTTTTCCCTCATAAATATCCTTTTCATTAGTAAGGTTATTTTAGTGTGCATGACCCTTCATATTGTGATGTCACTTTGATACAGAACATCAAGATAAGCAATCCTTTTGTTATGCTTTTGTATGATTTGGTGAAATGTGTTTGCTAAAGTTATACGCCATGTCAGCAAATTAAGAACAAAGTTAAAAACAGTTTTCCCACACAGCTCATCGATATCGTCGACATCATCTGTGGTAACATTGGTACGTAACTGTGAATGAAAAAAAAAAATCAAAATCTTACCCCCAAAATATCACTTTTGAAAAAGGTCAATATGTTTTGATTATATTTCTTCGGTAGTGACTCCTGGGATATCATCACAATCTATTTTACTTGTCATTTTCTTGTTGATACATTACTACATTTTAAAGCCTTTCAATCTTTATCTCCTATTATCTAACAACTGAGAGATAATAGCCGAAAGAGAAAAAGGAAATGTCACTTTGGAAGTTAACAAGGCTAGTACCTCATTACCAGAAGAGACCTTCTCAATATTTACAAAAGATACAGTTTCTTCTTTAAAATATATAATTTTTTCAGCACCTAAAAGATACTATCTTATCCATTGTTTCTCTTCTTTGTAAAGCCCCTCGTTTCCTTGAAAATCTCTGGAGTTCCGTTAAACGACGACCATCGTCTTGTTCCCCTTTCTACTGCTTCCACCTGGAAGACATTGGGTACTTCCTTTTCATGGGCTGCCATTGAGGTAATCCTCATCTATCTTCCAACCGTTTAAAACGTTGAGCCATAACAGTTTCTTTTAACATCACCATACGTTTTTTTAACGTTCAATGTGGATGTCATTAAATTCTCTCTCAACGTTCAGTGCTCAGTTCTAGAAATGCCTTTGCGTTTTGTTAAATAGGGCTATTATGCCCTACAATTAATGTTTCTTTAAGTCTTTCTCCGTAAGAGGGGCTTTTGATAATGTTGGTTTCAAAAGTGACTTTTTGTGATTGGGAAAACTGGTTCACGTAATTCTAGATAAAATAAGAAACTTCTAGGTCATGACCTTTAGGCTGCGTTTACATCAAGCGAGTCGAGTCACATCAAGTCAAGGCAAGTCATCACGCGTCATGAATCGCCACCCCAGTTTAACATTAATTTGTGTGGATATTTGAAGAAATCGTTTACACTGGAAGAGGAGTCAAGTCAAGTCACGGCGCGTCGCGTCGAGTCACATATAGGGCTGGAGCCGCTGGACCCATTTTCTACATCAGTCACAGCGAGTCGTCGTCGTGTGATCATCATGGAAGTGGAGTTCCTAATAAACTTGGTTCGTTCGTCCGTTCGTGGAGTATTATAGCCAACTTTTCTTGTTGGCACGGGCCTTTCCCTTGGTTGGTCCGTAGGCTTGGTTCGAGAGCGCCCTCCTATATATGATCCCAGTGACTGCAGTCACCGGGATCGTGATGTCATAGCTGCCCTGTGGAAGGAGGTTGCTGCTGCACGGAAGTGTACAGGTAAGAAAACAGTTTGATTCACTATGAACTATAAACTAGGCTATGAACTGTACATTCGCTATATTTACTATGAATTAAACATTATCTAATAAAATGAGGATATGTTTTAAATAATTTCATAAGAATCTAATATGTTCATATTCATTCTTTTTCTAGATTAACAGGAAATGTTAGCGTCATTATTCATTAGTGTATTTCAAAATGTGATAAGAATGAGTACAATTATATCATCAATTAATTTCTCAGAATGGGTAAAATTCACAGAGCACATTTATCGACGTTACTAAAATAACCTATTGAATTTAATGACGTTACATAAACCAGCTATTGAATTCATTGACCACACAGATACTAGCTATTGAATTCAACGGTGTTAATGAAACCAGTAATTGAATTCAATAGCATTAGAGAAACTAGCCACTTCAACCAACGAACTTGCATCCATTCCGTATGAAATCAGACAGGTCACTGATACTGACTTGACGCGGGCTGACGCAGTCGGTGTAAACGAAGATGAGTAAAAATGAATCTCATCAAATGACGTTCATGACTTGACGTGACTCGACTCGCTTGGTGTAAACGCAGCCTTAGTCTTACATGGTTGTGGTCTACTCGGCCCAAATTCAGTAAATCCAATCAAGTCCAATCCAGTTTTGTAAATACAAACAAAAGATGTAGATATAGACTTGGGCAAGACTTTGTGGGACTTTACAGACTTATATGGACGGGAAAAGGTTTTCTATAAACAAGGGATCTTAAAGTTTGATCTTTTAGAATTTCTCTGGATGCAAATAGTTAGATAAAATCTAGATTTAGACTTCATTAACTCATAAAATAGATTTTGATACATTTGTTGGTATAGGAATATTTGTCATATGTGACTAATTAAGACAGGAATATCTCATTATCATTTACAAAACTCCATGTGTTTGTAGGGAGACTTTATTTTAATTTTTCGTGTAATATTTTGTTCATTTTACATAGAAATTTAAATAAAATTCATACGCACTGCCAACTTGAAGTTAATAAGATAGGAGGGAATTGCCATTGAAGAACCTATATTTCTCCTTCAATGCAATTTATGGTTGTAGTTGGCGATGTAGTAATGTCCCTGACTGGTGAACGCCACATTGGGGTTCGAATCCCGCTAAAACTCGTTAGTTTATTTGGTTTTTGCAACCTCACCATCCTTGTGAGCTAAGGATGGGGGTTTGTTCAAAAGTGTCGCTAACATCTTCTAAAGGAACAAATGCAAGCGATTGGAGTGATTTAATCAGCATTGCATTTTCAGTACTTTCAGTATAACAACTGGTAAGTCCTTGGGCTTGAATTTTTCGCCACATACATTGCCCAAAGTGGAACAGACAACCACTGATTTGACTATGTGGAAAGTGTCTTTTGACAGAATTCATTGCTGCATTTTTAAAGTCTAGCATCAGCGAGGCGGGGTTTAAATTTATTTCGTTCTTGAGGAAAGTCCAAATTGCAGACAACCAATAAATAATTGAGAAGGTAGGGTAGTCAAGTTTGTTACCAGTCCTGCTAGACTGGTGAATGTGCTCATTGGAATTTCCAATATACCCAACTTGGCAGTCAGGGAAAACAACTGGTAAACTATTGATGAGTGTAAGATCAATTAAGAGCCAACTAGGCAGTGAAGGCAAACTACTGGTAAACTTTTGACAAGCGTAAGAGCAACATATATACATATATATATATATATATATATATATATATATATATATATATATATATATATATGTATATATATATATGTATATATATATATATGTATATATATATATATATATATATATATATATATATATATATATATATATATATATATATATATATATATATATATATATATATATATAACCGTTTCAACATGTAAATGACAAAGGAAGAGTCCAGTTAATCAAAGTTTTAACATTAATAATTGTAAACTTCATATAAAGAAACTGTAGGCAAACTGCCCGTAGGCAAAATGTCCAGTAGGCAAACTGTCCGGTAGGCAAACTGTCGATAGACAAACTGTCCGTAGGCAAACTGTCCTGGTTTCATATATATATATACATATATATATATATATATATATATATATATATATATATATATATATATATATATATTTATATATATATTTATATATATATATATATATATATATATATATATATATATATATATATATATATATATATATATATATATATATATATATATATATATCTACGCACGCATATGTATGTCTGTGTGCTTGTGTGTGTGTGTATGTATGTATGTATGTATGTATGTATGCATATAAAGTGTTTCTCTTATACAGTTTTCAATAAATGCTAAAGTTATTATGGCATCAACTATTTTAAGGCAACACTTTTCTAGTTTTCTGTATCTTTTCTTGATTAAAATTCTGAAGGAGAAGACAGAATTTGTTTCTATGATGGTCTATTTATTAAACTCTCGCCAATAACTTTTCCTTGAAAAACAAGAAATGATACAGGTCACTAGAAAAGTGTTGCTTTGAATATTCGATGCCACAGTTCCTTGAACATTTGATAAATCAACGTAAATGAACTATTATATTATATACTTACTTAAAACACACACAGAGACATGTATATATATATATATATATATATATATATATATATATATATATGTGTGTGTGTGTGTGTGTGTGTATGTGTATACATTTAAATGTCTGCATATATACACACACATATATATATATATATATATATATATATATATATATATATATATATATATATATATATATATATATATATATATATATATATATAAATGTGTATATATGTATATCAATATATCATCATCTCCTACGCCTATTGACGCAAAAGGCCTCGGTTAGATTTTGCCAGTCGTCTCTATTTTGAGCTTTTAAATCAATAATTCACCATTCATCATCTACTTTACGCTTCATAGTCCTCAGCCAAGTAGGCCTGCGTCTTCCAACTCTTCTAGTGCCTTGTGGAGCCCAGTTAAACGTGGTGAACTAATATCTCTTGGGGAGTGTGAAGAGCATGCGCAAACCATCCCCATCTGCCACTCGCCATGATCTCGAGTAATCTCTCTTATAGTATCATTTCTAATCCTTTCCTACTATTCTCTCTCAATATTCTTCTGAGGGCTCTGTTCTCAAATCTACGAAATCTGTTGACTATTGTTTCATTGTCATACCGCGACTCGTGTGCATACAATAACATCGACCCCAATAAACTGATATATAGCCTGATTTTCATATGTAATTTCAGGCTAATTTATTTCCAAATTTTACCTAACCTAGCCATTGGCTGATTTGCTTTATTCAATCTTTCACCAAACTCTAATTATCAACATCCTGTATCAGAGATCATAGTTCCTAAATATTTAAATGATTCTACCATATTAATCCTTTCTCCTTCCAATGATATTTAATCTTCTATTGCATATTTTGTTCTCATTATGTTTGCCTTTTTTTCTGTTTATCTTGACACAACCTCCTGTGATATTTCATGCATTCTGTTAAGCCAGCTTTGCAATCCAGTCCAAACCTTCTACACCATTCCCAACTGTTCTATTTATTACAAAATCCATGAGGAGGATAAACAATATAGGTTACAATATATTCTCTTGGAGTACTCCACTGTTCATTGGAAACTTATTTGATAGGAATCCACTAACATTAGCTGTGCATCTGGTATGCTCATGAACAGACTTCATAATAACGTAGGACTCTCCACAAAATTGGCCGATGCACACTATCAAAGTCTTTTTCATAGTCCACAAATGCCATCAAATTTGGATTTCTATATTCTACGCATTGCTGTACCACATGTCTCAAAATGAAAATCTGGTCAGTACAACTTCTACCTTTTCTAAATCCTACTTATTCACCTCTGTTTTTCATCAATCTTTCTCTTTAGTTTCTTTAGAATGAGCATAGTATATATTTTCATGACAACTGACGTAAGTGTTACGCCTGTGTAATGTAATCAGTAAGATCTTTTTTTGCCATTTTCACCAACACTCCTAGCTTCCATTCATCAGGTTTTGCCTTTTCACGCCACATTCTACAAAGTAATCTTGTAAGTATTCTGGGAGTCACCTCATTTTCGGCCAATATTATCTCAGCAGTTATTCGATCGTATCCAGGGGGCTTTCCATCTCTTAAGTTTTTTATGATGACTTCGACTTTAAACACACTGAATTCATTAATGGGCACATCAAGGTCTTCCTCAGCTTCAGGTATTTCAATCAAATTATTCCCTTCATATCTCCTATTCATGACCTCACCAAAGTGTTCCATTCAACGTTGCCTATCTTCTGTTGTTATAACAGATCGATCTCTCTTTTTGATGGGTATATGCATCTTCTTTGCTCCAATAGATATTTAATTAATAGTTCTCTGAGCAATTCCTACACCATAGTCACTCCCTGGAATCATAGATTTGTCAGCTTCATCTACTTTCCTGTCTAAGTATTCTCTCCAGTTATTCCTGGTTTTTCTTTTGACTTCACTATCTACATAGTAATTTTCATCACTTCTTTGAAACCTTTCAATAATTAATTTCTGTCTTTGTCTCCTTTTTATAGTATCCCAAGAATGATTTAATATCCATGGTTTTCTCCTTATAATTGCATGTTCCAAAACTACACTACCAACAGGCTGATATATGTCATAAATATCACACCATTCTTCATCAGTTGTCTGCTCTTCGTCTCTCAAAGTCTATAAGACTGCAAATCGACTCCTAAATTCAATTGCAAAGGTTTCTCTGTGCTCATCATATAAAGCTTAGTTGTAGCAATCCTAGGTATTCTATCTACATTTCTTCTGGGTGCTTTCAGTTTTAATTTTAGTGCGGCAATGAGAAGCTGGTGATCACTACCAATATCTGCATCTCTATAGCTTCTTATATTTCTCAGTCCTCCTACTCTCATTATTAATGGCTATGTGATCTATTTGATTTTTGTAATTTCCATTATTATTACTTGCTAAGCTACAACTTTAGTTGGAAATGCAGGATGCTATAAGCCCAAGGGCCCCAACAGGGAAAATAGCTCAGTGAGGAAAGGAAACAAGGAAAATAAAAATATTTTAAAAACAGTAACAACGTTAAAATAAATATTTCCTTTATAAACTATAAAAAACTTAAACAAAACATGAGGAAGAGAAATTAGATAGAATAGTATGCCCGAGTGTACCCTCAAGCAAGAGAACTCTAACCAAAGACAGGGGAAGACCATGGTACAGAGACTCTGGCACTACCCAAGACTAGAGAACAATGGCTGAATTTTGGAGTGTCCTTCTCCTAAAAGAGCTGCTTACCATAGCTAAAGAGTCTCTTCTACCCTTACCAAGAGGAAAGTACCCACTGAACAATTATTGTACAGTAATTAACCCCTTGGGTGAAGAAGAATTGTTTTGTAATCTCAGTGTTGTTAGGTGTATGAGGACAGAGGAGAATCTGTAAAGAATATTTCAGACTATTCGGTGTATGAGTAGGCAAAGGGAAAGTGAACCTCAAACAGAGAAAATGATCCAATATAGTACTGTCTGGCCAATCAAAGGACCCCTTAACTCTCTAGCGGTAGTATCTCAATTGGTGGCTGGTGCCCTCGCCAACCTACATACATATTTATATTCTACATACCTATACATATTCAGAGAAAATCACATATCAATAACAGTGAAACATAAGTATATAAAAATATAATAGTAAAGATGGAAAAGATTAATATCACACAGACGTATTCAATATAAATAGCTGAGCGGCTAAGGGCCACTTTTCACCAGAACCGTTCAGTTTGTGAAGAAAGCATGAAACTTGATATGTGAACTCTATGGGACCTATGGTTCATAAAAAAAAAATAGACCCTAGAAAATAGTGTCCCCTGGTGGCTGCCATATTGAATTCCAATATGGCCGCCAAAATCTCCTATTTTTCT
Source organism: Palaemon carinicauda (assembly GCF_036898095.1). Lineage (NCBI taxonomy): Eukaryota > Metazoa > Arthropoda > Malacostraca > Decapoda > Palaemonidae > Palaemon > Palaemon carinicauda. Next base: position 17,530,315 of record NC_090736.1, on the reverse strand, counting down.
GAAACTTTTGTGTTATATCGGGTAATAGACCATAAAATCACTGTCTATCTTCATGTTTTCAATTTCAGAGGATCAGTCGATGTTATTAACTTTAAAAGTGACCTAATGGCGGCCATTTTGGATTTCAAGATGGCCGTCATATTTTTTTTTTTACATTTAGATTTTATTTCATAGTGTTTGCATGCTCATTTTCAGGTTTGATGCGACAAGACTACAATGTCAAAACAATTCCAAATTGTTAAGCCGGGTGAAACCAATATGACAAGGCCCCTGATCGACTGGAATTTATGTGTACTTTGCCAGCAGAATACGACGTCACAGGCCCTTGAACAACCATGGCGAGGGAGAGGGCGAGGGGTTGCCAAAGCGATAGGGCAAAGCTATCAGTCATTTGAAAAGAACTTAATGAAATTCCATGAACTTGGAAAGGTTCCGTTAAACGTATGTCCGCAACAGTTAAACGACGGCTCAGGCATAGCTGCAACCTTGCAGAAAAACAGAGGACAATGGCACAAGAACTGCAGAAACTTGTTTACTGATTTGAAGCTTGACCGCATAGAAAAGCGTGCCTTAGAACTTGCAGATGAAAGTGACGAATCTTGTGTTTACAGTCCAGTTAAACGAAGATCTAGAATTCAGGGTCCTCACTGTAGCACCTCCAATCAGGAAGAACCCGTTTGTTTTTTTTGTGACCAAACGCGGGACCCCCCAGGACTACACAATGCTAGTACATTTGGACTTGATAAAACGGTTCGAATGTATGCTACTAAGCTAAGAGACACAAAGCTATTAACAAAATTAGCCCCTGGTGACATGGTCGCATCTACAGCCATATATCACAAAGATTGCTTGACCAATCTCTTCAATAGGTATAGGAGACAAGTGAAATTAGAGGAACGTTCCGAAAGTGTCAAGGGCAGTTCAGATTTACTTTCATGTGATCGTATAGCACTGGCAGAGTTGATATCATACATTGAGGAACAGAGGCTGTCAGCAACTGCTGCAACTGTGCCTGTTTTTCGTCTGGCTGATTTAGTAACAGTGTATAGTGAACGTCTTGCAGAACTTAGCCCAGAATATAAGGGTAATGTTAACTCCACTAGACTCAAAGAACGTCTTCTAGGACACTGTCCATACCTGAAGGCTGCAAAGCAAGGGAGAGATATTTTACTTACTTATGACACAGCTATTGGTGACGCAATTTTGCAGGCTTGTTCTGATAATGATTCAGAAGCAATTCATCTAGCTGAAACAGCCACAATAGTTCGAAAAGAGCTTTTTGAATTTGGCCATGCATTTAGTGGTTCATTATGTGAGGAAGAAACTGTTCCTAAAACATTGCTTGCACTTGTCAACATGATTCTTGATGGACCTAGTAATAAATCACAGTCAATGAAGGAGAAATCTGCTAACCAGGCAGCAAAAACCATATCACAACTCATAGTCTTCAATAGTGTTAAGAAAACTACAAGACAAAGACAATCGGTAGTGCGACATAACAGTGACCGGGAAGTTCCTATCCCACTCTACCTTGGTCTCAAAATGCATGTTAAGACTAGAAAGCGTGAACTGACTGACTGTCTCCACATGCATGGGTTGTCCTTAGGATATCATCTTCAGTTGCTCATAGTATTATCAAACAATTTGAAAATGATGGAGTTGTATGTCCCCCATAATTGAAAGAACAGTGTTTTCACTACTGGACAAGTTGATAATATTGATCATAACCCCAGTTCTGTGACCTCAGATGAATCATTTCATGGAACAGCCCACTCTTTATGCCAGCATCCGACTCAAGACAGTTGTGGAACCGATCGAAATCGACCTGATTTAGAGGACAATATCACTGAAAAACGAATACCTCCATTGCCATTAAGTTACACAAACATTTCACCTGCTCCTCAAATGCCTAAGGAAATTAAAGCACCAATAATTGCTGGACCCGTGACACCAAAAACGAATAAGCTACTTGATGATGAGAAGGTTGAGAACAGGTGGCTCCAGAAACTTGTCTCAGTTTTTCTAAAAGAAACTGTTGATAAAGATGATTTTGTGTCTTGGGCAGCATTCCATGCATCACTACAGGATCCAACTAATGCCAAATTGCCAACGCCTATAGCCCTAATGCCAATGTTTAGGGAAGCATCGCATTCTGTTGCCATGATAATGCATTGTATGAAGACCAATCAGGATGCCAAACAACTACTTAATCCAGGTCAGGTCCCAGTTCTGACAATGGATCAACCTCTATATGCCATAGGCAAACAAATTCAATGGAAATTTTCATATCTATATGGTGAAGACAAATATGTTGTGATGTTTGGTCCCTTGCATATAGAGATGGCTTCCTTAAAAGTAATTGGGGATTTGCTTGAGGGGAGTGGCTGGACAAATGCACTCACTCAAGCGGATGTTGCAACTTCAGGAACAGCTGATAGTTTTATACATGGATCTCATGTAACAAAGACACGAAGAGCTCATCAGGTAACCATGGCCACACTACATATTCTTCGGAGACAAGCTTATGAGGAGGTTAACATATCAACTGCTGACAGGGCTCTCGACTCTGAGAATGCATACCTTGAATGGTGTGAACAGATCCGTCTTGAACATCCCATGTTTTTTTTTTTTTTGGAGTATGGTGTTTGATCTAGAACGTACACTGCTGGCTTTTGTGAGAGCAATTAGGACGTCTGATTTCGAGTTGTATGTCGAAACTTTGGCCAAACTTGCCCCTTGGTTCTTTGCCATGGATCATGTGCATTATGCAAGATGGCTTCCAGTCCACATTAGAGACATGTATACTCTCCAGCAAAGATGCCCAGAGGTTTACAATGCTTTCATGCGAGGGGCATTTACTTCCAATAAAACTGGAAATACCTTATCAGCTATT
>NC_090736.1:17492422-17517422 GCF_036898095.1 Palaemon carinicauda | reverse complement strand
GAGGGCTAGGCAATTGCTGTTGATGACTCAGCAGGTAGACCTAGAAGCTCCCCCCAAACACCCCAGCCTTAGCTCAAAAGGATGATAAGGTTACAAACACTTCAGGAAACTATCGAGTTTGAGGTGCACTCAATTTCCCGTTCTGCAGAACGCTATGCAGGGATGTTTCCAATAGGCCATCACAACTCTAGGAGGGATTTCACGGCTAAGCAAGAATTTCAGTCAAGATCTGATGTGATCTTGATTGGAATTTCTCTCAGAAGAAGAACTTTAAACTAGGAACTCCATACTGTAAAAATATATACCATGTATACTGTATACACGTAACAAATTAAATGATAATGGGATTAAGTACAAATGCAATCGCAAATTATCAGTACAGAAAACATTACTGCTTTAGACTGAAGCCCGTTTGGAATTGAGTTTCTATTGATTTTTAAAAAAATGATATGAAGATTGGGTTATATCAACTCTGGATATCATAAGTTGCCAACAATAATTTTGAGATGATACGGAAAAATAAACATCATATCTAAGCTACTATTTTTCAACAGCGCCACAGATGTCAGTTGTTCATTGGTTGAGACAATTAGAAAACTTCAATGAAAGAAAAAGAACTTGAGTTTATTTCTTGTAATAAAATCAAGATATCTGAAGAAATTTGCCTTATATTTTGCTTAGATCCATAAAATGTAAAGAAGTTGCAAGATAGAGAGATCTTATTACTTGCGAAACCAATCAGGATTTGTTTATTGTAATGATAAAGGTTTCAAGAAATATACTTGCTGACTTCACAAATGTAATTAAATGTCATCTATCACAAAAAGTCCTCTTTTTAATCTCCCATTACCTCTGTAACCTTCAGGGTGATTATCAAAATTATTGTTATTTACGTTACAAAAAATATTTTATTGCATGAAAGATACAATGACGTGAATCAGAGTATTCTTTCATTATTCTTCTATTTCATTGAAAGGGAAAAATAGAAAATCCTGTACTAATATAAAGTCTTATCAGATCAATGAATTGATGGAGATAAAAAGCGATATTATTATTATTATTATTATTATTATTATTATTATTATTATTATTATTATTATTATTATTTGCTATGCTACAACCATAGTTGGAAAAGCAAGATGCTATAAGCCCAGGGGCCCCAATAGGGAAAATACCCCAGCGAGGAAAGGAAACAAGTAAAAATAAAATATTTTAAGAACAGTAACATTCCAACAAATATAAAAACTTTAACAAACAGTTTGAAAATTGTTCTATTCATCGACATAACATATCGTGGCTGAGATACCCAAATAGAAAATAGTTACCAGCTGACGTTTAGCAAGTAACAAGTGTTTCCACCTTTGGCAAAAACATATAGTTGTATTTGCCTTAAGTGCGTTTGTCAACGGGATTTTGTAACAGTTCGTGGGTCTCGTTAAATGTGGCTCTGGTGCTTTTACGGATGCATTACCTCAAAGAGAAGAGCGTGTTAATTGATTGATTGATTGATTATGAACTATCTGGCATCCTGATATCTAAGGTTATTGACGCCGATATTATTTTTTATAAATAAATAAATGGTAATTAAGTTTCAAACAATAAAAGCAAAAACATCCTCATAACAGTTAGATAGCATTCTGAAGACTTACCTCCGAATGGGTTAGTCACTGTCTATATAAGCTTGCCGACCAGGGTTGGATTCCCGGCCGGAGCCAAGCTCTTGTCTTTGTGAGATTTCGCCTGGGGCTCTGATCCCGAGGTCGTTAAGAGAATCCAGACATTAATATATCAAAATATATATGGCTTATTTGAATATGAAAAACACGTAAAAAATGTGCAAAATTTATCATTAATTGAATGCCAAGTAACAAACTACCAATTAGCTACGATGGTGAAGATGGGTTGATTTCAATTCTAAGTACAAAATACCTGAATTCGACAGGTATAAGTACAGTAGAATTGTCATTGACTTTTATATTTCTTCGTGGCCGAATGGGTTAGTCACTGTCTATATAAGCTTGCCGACCAGGGTTCGATTCCCGGCCGGAGCCAAGCTCTTGTCTTTGTGAGATTTCGCCTGGGGCTCTGATCCCGAGGTCGTTAAGAGAATCCAGACATTAATATATCAAAATATATATGGCTTATTTGAATATGAAAAACACGTAAAAATGTGCAAAATTTATCATTAATTAAATGCCAAGTAACAAACTACCAATTAGCTACGATGGTGAAGATGGGTTGATTTCAATTCTAAGTACAAAATACCTGAATTCGACAGGTATTAGTACAGTAGAATTGTCATTGACTTTTATCTTTCTTCGTGGCCGAATGGGTTAGTCACTGTCTATATAAGCTTGCCGACCAGGGTTCGATTCCCGGCCGGAGCCAAGCTCTTGTCTTTGTGAGATTTCGCCTGGGGCTCTGATCCCGAGGTAGTTAAGAGAATCCAGACATTAATATATCAAAATATATATGGCTTATTTGAATATGAAAAACACGTAAAAATGTGCAAAATTTATCATTAATTGAATGCCAAGTAACAAACTACCAATTAGCTACGATGGTGAAGATGGGTTGATTTCAATTCTAAGTACAAAATACCTGAATTCGACAGGTATAAGTACAGTAGAATTGTCATTGACTTCTATCTTTCTTCGTGGCCGAATGGGTTAGTCACTGTCTATATAAGCTTGCCGACCAGGGTTGGATTCCCGGCCGGAGCCAAGCTCTTGTCTTTGTGAGATTTCGCCTGGGGCTCTGATCCCGAGGTCGTTAAGAGAATCCAGACATTAATATATCAAAATATATATGGCTTATTTGAATATGAAAAACACGTAAAAATGTGCAAAATTTATCATTAATTGAATGCCAAGTAACAAACTACCAATTAGCTACGATGGTGAAGATGGGTTGATTTCAATTCTAAGTACAAAATACCTGAATTCGACAGGTATAAGTACAGTAGAATTGTCATTGACTTTTATCTTTCTTCGTGGCCGAATGGGTTAGTCACTGTCTATATAAGCTTGCCGACCAGGGTTCGATTCCCGGCCGGAGCCAAGCTCTTGTCTTTGTGAGATTTCGCCTGGGGCTCTGATCCCGAGGTCGTTAAGAGAATCCAGACATTAATATATCAAAATATCTATGGCTTATTTGAATATGAAAAACACGTAAAAATTTGCAAAATTTATCATTAATTGAATGCCAAGTAACAAACTACCAATTAGCTACGATGGTGAAGATGGGTTGATTTCAATTCTAAGTACAAAATACCTGAATTCGACAGGTATAAGTACAGTAGTATTGTCATTGACTTTTATCTTTCTTCGTGGCCGAATGGGTTAGTCACTGTCTATATAAGCTTGCCGACCAGGGTTCGATTCCCGGCCGGAGCCAAGCTCTTGTCTTTGTGAGATTTCGCCTGGGGCTCTGATCCCGAGGTCGTTAAGAGAATCCAGACATTAATATATCAAAATATATATGGCTTATTTGAATATGAAAAACACGTAAAAATGTGCAAAATTTATCATTAATTGAATGCCAAGTAACAAACTACCAATTAGCTACGATGGTGAAGATGGGTTGATTTCAATTCTAAGTACAAAATACCTGAATTCGACAGGTATAACTACAGTAGAATTGTCATTGACTTTTATCTTTCTTCGTGGCCGAATGGGTTAGTCACTGTCTATATAAGCTTGCCGACCAGGGTTCGATTCCCGGCCGGAGCCAAGCTCTTGTCTTTATGAGATTTCGCCTGGGGCTCTGATCCCGAGGTCGTTAAGAGAATCCAGACATTAATATATCAAAATATATATGGCTTATTTGAATATGAAAAACACGTAAAAATGTGCAAAATTTATCATTAATTGAATGCCAAGTAACAAACTACCAATTAGCTACGATGGTGAAGATGGGTTGATTTCAATTCTAAGTACAAAATACCTGAATTCGACAGGTATAAGTACAGAAGAATTGTCATTGACTTTTATCTTTCTTCGTGGCCGAATGGGTTAGTCACTGTCTATATAAGCTTGCCGACCAGGGTTGGATTCCCGGCCGGAGCCAAGCTCTTGTCTTTGTGAGATTTCGCCTGGGGCTCTGATCCCGAGGTCGTTAAGAGAATCCAGACATTAATATATCAAAATATCTATGGCTTATTTGAATATGAAAAACACGTAAAAATGTGCAAAATTTATCATTAATTGAATGCCAAGTAACAAACTACCAATTAGCTACGATGGTGAAGATGGGTTGATTTCAATTCTAAGTACAAAATACCTGAATTCGACAGGTATAAGTACAGTAGAATTGTCATTGACTTTTATCTTTCTTCGTGGCCGAATGGGTTAGTCACTGTCTATATAAGCTTGCCGACCAGGGTTCGATTCCCGGCCGGAGCCAAGCTCTTGTCTTTGTGAGATTTCGCCTGGGGCTCTGATCCCGAGGTCGTTAAGAGAATCCAAACATTAATATATCAAAATATATATGGCTTATTTGAATATGAAAAACACGTAAAAATGTGCAAAATTTATCATTAAGTGAATGCCAAGTAACAAACTACCAATTAGCTACGATGGTGAAGATGGGTTGATTTCAATTCTAAGTACAAAATACCTGAATTCGACAGGTATAAGTACAGTAGAATTGTCATTGACTTTTATCTTTCTTCGTGGCCGAATGGGTTAGTCACTGTCTATATAAGCTTGCCGACCAGGGTTCGATTCCCGGCCGGAGCCAAGCTCTTGTCTTTGTGAGATTTCGCCTGGGGCTCTGATCCCGAGGTCGTTAAGAGAATCCAGACATTAATATATCAAAATATATATGGCTTATTTGAATATGAAAAACACGTAAAAATGTGCAAAATTTATCATTAATTGAATGCCAAGTAACAAACTACCAATTAGCTACGATGGTGAAGATGGGATTATTTCAATTCTAAGTACAAAATACCTGAATTCGACAGGTATAAGTACAGTAGAATTGTCATTGACTTTTATCTTTCTTCGTGGCCGAATGGGTTAGTCACTGTCTATATAAGCTTGCCGACCAGGGTTCGATTCCCGGCCGGAGCCAAGCTCTTGTCTTTGTGAGATTTCGGCCGGGGCTCTGATCCCGAGGTCGTTAAGAGAATCCAGACATTAATATATCAAAATATATATAGCTTATTTGAATATATATATATATATATATATATATATATATATATATATATATATATATATATATATATATATATATATATATATATATATATATATATATATATATATATATATATGTGTGTGTGTGTGTGTGTGTGTGTGTGTGTATGTGTGTGCGAATGTGTGTAGACGTTTCGAGCCTAGTTCCTTCTGCAATCCATTGGAAATACCTTTGAATGTTTTTTCCAGGATTTTTTTTTTTCTGAGCAAGGTTGATCTCTGCTATCGCCAAAAGAGTGAACGATATGGCCGGTGGGCAGCAATAAGGTCAAACGTCATTGACTTAGACTAATTCTTTTATCGGATTTTCCCTAGGGCTCAAGGGTGGACCAACCATTTGGAAGGAATTCTGATTTTAAGGTTCCTTTTCAAAGGATATAATTTGATTTTAAGGCTCCTTATTGAAGGGTATCATTCGCTGTTAGGTTTTTTTTTTTTATTCTAACTTTTGCACATGCATTTCCATATTCTTTATTCTCCATACACCTCTCTTCTTTATATTTCATTATACATTTTAATTGAAGCAAATCAAAATGTATACTTTCATATAATGTGTACATACGTTTCCATATAAACTGATAATCTTATAAATTCTTTATTCCGGATATAGCTCTCTTCTTTATATTTCATTTTACATTTTCATTTCATATACATTACACACCAAAGCAAGTGGAAATGTATACATCCGAATACTGTGTATAAACGTTTCCATATGAACTGGTATTCTTGCAATTGTTTTTATTCTCCATACAGCTCGCTTCTTTATATTCTATTCTACATTTTCGTCTAATTTACATTACACACCAAACAATCTGATCTGTATAAAAGCTTTCGTCAAAGTGTATATATACATCCACCCAAACGTTCGTACTGATTTCCAATGAATTGGTTTTACTTGCAAATCGTTTATTACCCCTTTTGTTTTTACATTATCAATTGATTTACATAAGAATCCCCCTAAAGCAATTAGTATAAAAGCTTCAGGACTTTATATTATACAGTAGAAACAGTACTTTTTTTCTGTCTCAAGTTTGTTCTATCTCATAGAAAGAGAAAAGCTTCTGGGCGAAAGGAACCAATGAAATAAATTGTTGCCATCCAGAAGAGCCTTTTTTTCTCAGTACTTTCTCCTTAGTTTCTGTCTATTTTCTATCAACGGCTTTCTCTCCCCCAATATCTCTTAGGCCTCCCCTTTCTTCTTTTTTTCTTTATATTTTCCTTAACGAATAGTTAAAAGTCGTGACTGTTCTCTGTTCCATTTTCAATCATTAATGAACAAATTAGAATTGGTAAAGTATATGGGTATAAGAGAAACTTGCTTATTGAAATTGTGTGCAGTTAAGGTATAGTTTTGTTCCAAGAAAAGAAAGCTCTGAACTTTTGGTAAACCCTTTCCATAACAAATGCTTTCCTAAACTGTTTGAAGCCCTTGGGCTTATAGCATCTTGCTTTTCCAACTAGGGTTAGAGCTTAGCTATTAATAATAATAATAATAATAATAATAATAATAATAATAATAATAATAATAATAATAATAATAATAATAATAATAATAATAATAATTATTATTATAATAATAATAATAATAATAATAATAATAATAATAGAATGGATGAATAAACATGCTTATTATTTCCTTCTTTATCAAAATTCACAAACCCATGCTTTCTCCTTTCCCTTTTCTTGGTTAGCTTAGGAAGTATCCAATCAAACTAAAACTTGATAAGCATCAGATATATTTAAAGCAGACCTATCTATATTCTAAACACATTCGCATCAGCATATGCGTAACAAATATAGAAATAGATTTATTATCTGAATGTTGTATGTCATTGGTGGAAAGGATGGCTTCGATAAGAATGAGTAGATGGTGTGAGGAGGTATTGGAATTGAATGGCCTTGTTAGCTAAGTAAAGGGAAATGGAAAAGATGTGGGTGTATATTACACACACATACAGTATATATACACACACACACACACACACACACACATATATATATATATATATATATATATATATATATATATATATATATATATATATATATATATATATATATATATATTTATATATATATATATATATATATATATATATATATGTATATATATAGTTAGATAGATATGCCTACTGTATATATATATATATATATATATATATATATATATATATATATATATATATATATATATATATATATATTATGCAATATATATATATATATATATATATATATATATATATATATATATATATATATATATATGTACATATATATGTATATATATGAAATACATATATATATATATATATATATATATATATATATATATATATATATATATATATATATATATATATATGTATATATATATATATATATATATATATATATATATATATATATATATATATATACATCTATATATAAGAGTGTGTATATATATATGTATATATATATATATATATATATATATATTTAAATATATATATATATATAATTATATATATATATATATATATATATATATATATATATATATATATATATATGTGTGTGTGTGTGTGTGTATATATATGAATATATATGTACATACTGTATATATATATTTGTATATACATATATATATATATATATATATATATATATATATATATATATATATATATATATATATATATATATATATATATATACACGGGATACTGATATATATATAGATATTTTTAAGGATACTACAATTAGCTTTTCCCCACTCTCTGTTTAATTCATAACAGGTGACTAACTATCAGATACAAAATTAATTTCTTTGATCACAGAAGGAACATTCGATTTGTAAGGTACTGACCTAGATCGTTCACGATTCTATTGTTTACATAATATGAACCAATAGTTAGTAAAATGAGCACCAAATCCTGTGTTCGATCTCTCTCTCTCTCTCTCTCTCTCTCTCTCTCTCTCTCTCTCTCTCTCTCTCTCTCTCTCTCTCTCTGTGTCAGGCCAGTCCTAAACCACATAAACTCGAAGTAACGTTGTTCTTAAGTAAACATTAAATCGAGGTCTCCCTTCATCAGCAAAATCGTGTTAGTTCGCAAAGTTGAGAGAAACTTTGGTCTGCATCTTCTGGGTGGATGCCCGACTGAGGGTTCCGATCTAGTGTCAAGTTTCAAGAACTGAATAAAATGTATCGAAAAGTGTCCTTTCAAAAGTGGTCTGTGTATTAAGAAGTTTGCTGAAGAGAAACATTCTTCCAAAAGCGATCTGTTGGGAATGTGTTGATAAGGCTGTCAAGAATGTTGAGAAGTGTGATGAGGATAAACATTCTTCCAAAAGGGATCTGTTGGGAATGTGTTGAAAAGGCTGTCAAGAATGTTAAGAAGTGGGATGAGGATAAACATTCTTCCAAAAGGGATCTGTTTGGATTGTGTTGATAAGGCTGTCAAGAATGTTTCTAAGTTTGCTGAGGATAAATATTCTTCCAAGAGCTATCTGTTGGGAATGTGTTGATAAGGCTCTGAAGAATGTTAAGAAGTGTGATGAGGATCAACATTCTTTCAAAAGGGATCTGTTGGGAATGTGTTGAAAAGGCTGTCAAGAATGTTAAGAATTGTGCTGAGGATAAATATTCTTTCAAAATGGATTTGGAATTAAGAATGTGTTGATAACGCTGTCAAAAAAGTTAAAAAGTGTACCGAGGATAAATATTCTTCCACAATGGATCTGTTAAGAATGTGTTGATAAAGCTGACAAGAATGTTGTGAATTGATAGATAAATTATTTCTAATGGAAATATTTTATTATGTGAAGGAGTTTTAATACCCATCTTTTGAGGAAAATTATATTGAAAGGGGAATGTATACATCTATTCAAAATGATTAACTTTAGTGTTTTTGGGCTTTTTTTTTAACAAAATATTTGCATTTTTTGCTCCTTTGGCCTGGTATTTAAACCATATGACCTGAAATTTGGTATGGAAATACCTATAATATATAATGTATGCCTACAGGACATCATTTGACAATTTTTGCAAACACCATTTCAGAATGATTTCTTTTAAATCTATCGGGGAAAAGATTAATATAAGTCATTCCATGGTTGCATGAGCGAGGGAGACGGAGTAAAATATGCTGTATTTGCTTGACAAATGTTGCCTTACTAGTATTTCAAATTTTCATCTTTGATTAATCAGGACTATTTAATAATCTATAATTCAACATACACAGAGGATTACCACGGCTGTTTGCTCTTGAAGTGTAACTTTTGATATTTAATGAATGAAACTTGCAAGGAAAATAAGTTTTAAAGTTGATGAGAAGTAAGGTTGATCAAATAGAAATGAAAACTGATATATCGAACAAATAAAGTTGTTTTACATTTTTATTTTTATTTTTATTTTAATTCTAACTCACCTGTTACTTTTTACTGGATTTTTTTTTTTCTAGAATTTATAGTTCTTGCCAATTAGTTACATTTAAAGATTCTGTCAATCGAAATCACTTATAATGTTCTTCATCCTGTTATTTTTACTCACCTTTTTCTTTGCCTACAACATTCATCCGTACAGTAAAAATATATACATCATCATCATCATCATCATCATCATCTCCTCCTGCGCATATTGACGTAAAGGGTCACGGTTAAATTTCACCAGTTGTCTCTATCTTGAGCTTTTAATTCAATACTTTTCCATTCATCATCTCTTACTTCACGCTTCGTAGTCCTCAGCCAACTCTTCCAGCGCCTTTTTTGAGCCCGGTTGAAAGTTTGGTGAACTAATCTCTCTTGGGGAGTGCGAAGAGCATGAACAAGCCATCTTCATTTATCCCTCACCATGATCTCATCTACAAAGGACACTCGGGTAATCTCTCTTATAGTTTCATTTCTAATTGTATCCTGCTATTTAACTCCCAATATTCTTCTGAGGGGTTTGGTTTCAAATCTACAAAATCTGTTGGATAATGTTTCATTGTCATACTACGACTCATGTCCATAGAGTAACACCGATCTCACTAAACTGATATATAGCCTGATTTTTATGTAATTTTAGGCAATTTGATTTCCAAATTTTACTTAACCTATGCATTTTACTTTAAAAAAAATATATATATTTTTAAGATGCACTGTAAATAATAAATGTTTATTTAAAATGTCATGGTGTGTAACTACGGAATTTTATTACGTAAATAACAAATAATGAATTTATTTTGTTTTTTATTTTCAAATTTTTAAGTGCAAAACTACGTGATTTATTTTCACTGTGAATACCAAATTGCTCCTTCCTGGATTTTATTCTTTCCATAATCATTCCTGTCCCTAATTCCTTTTATTCTATGCACCACGTTTCATCCCTAAGATATTCGGCTAATATAAAGAATGAGAACCCATATTATGGCATTCTAGGACATTCTCTTTAAGTTAGTCACAATAAGTTAACATGAGAGGTCTATTAAAAGTCAGAGAGAGAGAGAGAGAGAGAGAGAGAGAGAGAGAGAGAGAGAGAGAGAGAGAGAGAGAGAGAGAGAGACCGTTGTAATAAGTTAACATGAATATTCTATTAAAAGCCACAGAGAGAGAGAGAGAGAGAGAGAGAGAGAGAGAGAGAGAGAGAGAGAGAGAGAGAGAGAGAGAGAGAGACCATTGAGGTATTTCAGAAAGTTTCCGACGACTAAGCTCCAGTTAAACGGAAAACGAATTTGTAACCGTGAGTTAAAAAGTTTCGTAATTGAGGCGAAAGTAATTGACTTTGAAATCTGCAAAAAAAAAAAAAAAATAAATAAATAAATAAATAAATAAATAAAAATAAAAAGGGCCAAAAGTGGAGCTTTATCACCGCGTGTTCATTTCCCCTTGGTTTTCCATTTGCAAAACTTGTTCGTTGTCAGTGTGATATTTTGAGGCGAAATGGGATATTATGTATGAGACGCTAGAATTAAACTTTTAATTAATTCCTTTAATCAAGAGGTAACAGGTGTTTTTCGATAAGATTTGATGGCACCAAAAGCTATAATTAATTTCGGTTGTCAACAGGTCATGAACGAAATTAGTTAAACCACCATCGTCAAATAAATGTAATTCAAACTTTGACTAGGATTTTTTTTTTATTATATGTTTTACCCTTACAGCAATACTATTTCTGAGTAGAACTATTCAAAATATAATCGAATGTATTAATTTTGATTGTGTACTTCCTCGTTCCAATGTTTTTCTTGGTGGGGTAACCTTAAAGTGGTGAAAGGGTGTGCGTATCGTCATGATCAGCAAATCTATACTAGTCAGGGCCACCCATACTATGTTGGTTTGCTGTGAGCACGGGCCAGCATGGTGATGAAAACTGGCCAAACCCCAGACATGAATTGACATGTCTGGGGCCTTTGTTCTGCAGTGGACCAGAAACGGCTGGATTTGTTGTTGTTGTTGATGTAAGTCTTATCATAGAATCAATTGAAAGCATTAACATTTTTTCTAATTTAAATATTTATATATCTAATTGGTTTTATTTCATTCAGTAATATTCATTGAGAAGTAAATCATATTATAAATAATCCTATTTCTTGCATCGATCATTTCCAAACTTTGTGGATCTCGCTGTGTGATAGGCAGACGAATTAAAATATTACAAGTGATGTCAAAGATTACTGGCAAATTAAGAAAGTCCAGTTTGAGATGGTATGGATATGTAATAAGGATGGGTGAGGGAAGGGAATGGGGTGAAGAGGGCTTGTGTAAAACCTATTAGTGGTAGAAGGTCAAGAGAAGACGCATCTTGGCAACCGATCCTGTATCTTAGGGAGAGTAGTGGCGATATAAAATGTTACCACTTGAAAGAAATATTTCGTTATTTCCTCCATCATTTGGGAAATGGATATTCTTCAACCTTATTTTCGCGTTTTGCCTTCACAAAGTTGGGACGTGTTAATGTTTTTACTCTCTCTACCGCTAAAGAGTTATTGGGCTTTTTGGATAGGCCGACAGTACTGCGTTGGATCCCTCTTACTGGTTACGGCACATTTTTTCTTTACTTACAAATACACCGAATAGCCTGGCCTATTTCCACATTCTACTCTGTCCCCATACACATGACGCTAAGATTACCAAAGAATTTTTCTTCGCTTAAGGGGTTAACTACTGCACTGTAATTGTTCAGTGGCTACTTTCCCCTTGGTAAGGGTAGAAGAGACTCGTTAGTTCTCTACCCTTCTCGAAGAAGGACACTTCAAAATAAAATCATTGTTATGTAGTCTTGGGTGTTGCCATAGCATCTGTACCATGGTCTTCCACTGTCTTGGGTAGAGTTCTCTTGCTTGAGGGTACCCTCGGGCACACGATTCTATCTTATTTTTCTTCCTCTTGTTTTTTTAAGTTTTTATAGTTTATATATGAAAGATATAAATAAATGTTGTTGCTGTTCTGAAGATATTTTATTTCGACTGTTCATTTCTTTATTTTCTTGTTTCCTTTCTTCACTGGGTTATTTTTCCTTGTTGGACGCTTTGGGCTTATAGCATCCTGCTTTTGCAACAAGGGTTGTAGCCTAGCTGGAAATAACAATAATCATAATGATGGTAAGATAAGTGCATGTGTTTATTGGAATGCAATTATTAAAACATATATTAATGCATTTCCTTGCAAGAGATGCACTGTGCTTGTTCGTAAGTTTTTTCTTCAGAACGCTTTTTTTTAGATCATTCTTCAATTACAATCAAGTAAATGTCTGAAGAAAAAGTAAAAAAAAAAAAAAAATAATAATACCAGTCTGAGAGAGACGAGAAATCCACCACAAAAGAACACAAAACAAACCTTTTTTCTTTTCTTTTTTGTTTTTTCTTTTTCTTCCTCTAAGACGCTGATTCATGAACTGCAACGCCTAATTAAAAGATCAGTTAGTAATGAACTTATCGCGGGGCAACACGCGTTACCGGATGCAGGTTTGCCTCATAATTCTTCCCAAGGCTGAAATGAGATCGAATGAGATTTATGGCGTCCCTCGTTTTAATTCTCTCTCTCTCTCTCTCTCTCTCTCTCTCTCTCTCTCTCTCTCTCTCTCTCTCTCTCTCTCTCTCTCTCTCTCTCTCTCTCTCAACAGTGAAACTTAACCAAATTCCAAATTTACTACTTAGGTCAATCTGAGAATACAAGATTTTGACGAATCCTCCCATACCTCTCTCTCTCTCTCTCTCTCTCTCTCTCTCTCTCTCTCTCTCTCTCTCTCTCTCTCTCTCTCTCTCTTTCAACAGTGAAACTTGACCAGATTCCAAATTTACTACTTTGGTCAATCTGAGAATACAAGATTTTGACGAATCCATCCACACCCTTAATGCCACCCCCCCCCCCCCTCTCTCTCTCTCTCTCTCTCTCTCTCTCTCTCTCTCTCTCTCTCTCTCTCTCTCTCTCTCTCTCTTTCAACAGTGAAACTTGACCAAATTACATATTTACTACTTTGGTCAATCTGAGAATACAAGATTTTGACGAATCCATCCACACCCTTAATGCCCCCCCCCCCTCTCTCTCTCTCCCTCTCTCTCTCTCTCTCTCTCTCTCTCTCTCTCTCTCTCTCTCTCTCTCTCTCTCTCTCTCCAGTGAAACTTGACCAAATTCCAAATTTACTACTTTGGTTAATCTGAGAATACAAGATTTTGACGAATCCATCCACACCCTTAATGCCCCCCCTCCTCTCTCTCTCTCTCTCTCTCTCTCTCTCTCTCTCTCTCTCTCTCTCTCTCTCTCTCTCTCTCTCTCTCTCTCAACAATGAAACTCAACCAAATTTCAAATAACTACTTAGGTTAATCTATATAAAATTTTGATGAGTCCATACCTTTACTTTTTCTCAAGGCTCTTCTTCAAAATGAGTTCAGCAAGTTATTACATATACGAAAGAGCCGGAAGAAGAGATGACACATTATATTTTATCTTAGGATTATCTTTTCTGATTCATATGGAAAAGTTTTTATCATATTCATGTACTGTTCTTATCGTAAATTAGTTTTTAAAGGGATATATAGTGACATAGAAAAGGCAAAAAAATAATTATAAGATAAAAAGCATTAAAACAGATATGCAGTGGTGACAGACCTATAGGAGATGTAATTAATAAGGTGGGGATTATATCAGTATATATATAAATAGAACTGTTAACATTAATAACAGTGGCACTCATGGTCATGACCATATCGAAAACAACACCAGAGAAGTATAAGTCTTACGTTTTATCATTTGTTCTATTTGACAAAATCATCATGGGGAAACTTTCTTGTTTTACCATTGTTTCGTATTTCAGAAAAATTACAATATTCGAGAAATCTTCTTTGGTCTTATCATTGGCCGAAATTATAGTAAATTAACGAAAGGTAATTTTATGATTTTTTGACAATTTAATCACTATCCAGTCCTTTTGTATATTTACAACCTTTATGAGTCATCTCCAGACCGTCATTTGTATAATTTTAATACTTATAGCATGGTGCAAGAGAACTCGTACGCAATTACACAAGTCTATGCATTCCATAATTCTTTACTACGTTTTTCACCAAAATCAAAACAATTGAAAATTCATCGTTATTCCCGTCCTTCGTCAACAAAGACATTGAGAATAGAATTTTTTCGCGTTACGAAGTATAGCGAAAAATAATTGTCCTAACGACATGTAAGCAGATCTTAGTGTCTTGTTACTTAAGTTCAGTTGTTATGTAGGCAGTGGCCAATGAGAATTTAGTGTTGGGTGAAACTTATTCGATGTTTGAAGAGGTATTTAGTAAGTGGTCACTTTCTAGCGCACGCTAGCCCGAGCAAGTCGAATTTATTAGCCAGGACGCCAGGCAGGGTCAAATACAGCTTCAGATGTGAATAGTGTTTTCACGCTAGCAATCAGAATGCTGAAACCGTTTCAAGAAGTGATGGACAATCTATTATCAGATTTCCAGCAGAATATTCGACAAGTATCCGTTCGTTAAAGTATGATGGAAAACCATTTGAATGAGCATCGCGTTATTTTGAGGAAACTGATACGACAATGTTAGCATTAGATCCGATTGTTTATCAACTTGGAGGACAAAGAACATCTAAAACTGCTGCAGAAACGAGTTAGTACGCAAAGAGCAGCATCGCCGAAAGTGTCAAGCTAGTTAAAGATCGAGGGAAAGTGTGGATTCATATCAACTTTGATAGAAGAGGTCTAGAGCTCAATAAAGGCCGGGAATGTACCAAGAAAGACTTCGAAAAGATAAGTGAAAATATATCTGTTTTTATTTTGTATACTTAGCAGTTGGTATAAGGAAATTGGAACATTGTGTTTATTTTATTTTATTGTTTTTAATCGCCTGTTGGTTGTTGTTATTCACAATACATTGAACAGAATTAGATTGGGTCCGGTAAGATAGTCATTGACGTCTAAAAGGGCGATCACAAAATTCCATTTCATAAACCGTTACTGTGGTTGTTGGATTGGGTAACAATAGGTCAGAAAGGGACGAATCAGAATTTATTAAAGGAGAATGGGTGACACTGGTATCAGAAAAACTAGGAAATAATTCCTTTGACGGTGACCAAGAATGGAAATGGTAAGCAAAGGCTGGTTTTTTATTACAAACTTTTTAAGGATTTAATCAGTCTACAGTCTGCTTATCGCATAGAAATCTATTAAAACGTTGCCAATATCTTTCTCATTGGGGAAAAATTTAAAAAGTTTTTATAATGGATTATCTTTAGATATTTTGAAAGCGGCGGTACATCTTTACTAAAGTTCTTAAGTCTTTTAGATATTGGAGATCTAAGGAAGTGAAGATTGAAGTATTTTTAGATGATGGCATAGCTGTGGATGGTTGTTTTGAAGGGGCATTGGATGCTAGCTATTTACTTTAAAAGCTTCAAGATTTGGGTTTATTTACAAGAAAGTTTAATTGGTTTTCAGACTCTAAATTGTATTTGGAAAGGTTTACAGTGGACGAATACTGAAGGCAAATTTCGTAACTACAGTATTAGGATATACTATGTCGTTAAAGATCTTGTTTAGATGCCAAACCTTCTGAATTAACAAAAACGTTATTTTAACGAATATCTTTTGGACAGAATTGTCTGTTACATAATTTCCACGAAATTTGTCGTGAGAGGTATTGTTAAAATGTAAACGATAAAGTATTTCTCAATTTTTACATATTGAGCAAAGCTAGTTGAGAACTTAATGAAGAAATATCAGATGCTCTGGTTGAGATCAGGTTTTGACGCAGAAATTCATTCTTTTTATTTTGGTCGTTACTTCAACTACATACTTGCATCAGACTTATTTAACCTATTACTTCATTGTGACGCCTAAGATGTAGACAGTTTATCACTATATTGTGACGCCTAAAATGTAGGCAGTTTATCACTATATTGTGACGCCTAAGGTTTAGGCAGTTTATCACTATATTGTGACGCCTAAAATGTAGGCAGTTTATCACTATATTGTGACGCCTAAGGTGTAGGCAGTTTATCACTATATTGTGACGCCTAAGATGTAGGCAGTTTATCACTATTGTGACGCCTCAGATATACTGTAGCAGCTTAGCACTACATTGTGATGCCTCGGATGTAGGCAGTTTAGCACTATATTGTGACACCTCAGATGTAGGCAGTTTAGCACTATATTGTGACGCCTCAGATGTAGGCAGTTTAGCACTATATTGTGACGCCTCAGATGTAGGCAGTTTAGCACTATATTGTGACGCCTCAGATGTAGGCAGTTTAGCACTATATTGTGATGCCTCAGATGTAGGCAGTTTAGCACTCTATTGTGACGCCTCAGATGTAGGCAGTTTAGCACTCTATTGTGACGCCTCAGATGTAGGCAGTTAATTACTATATTGTGACGCATGAGATGTAGGCAATTTATCACATTGCGAAGCCTCTGATGTAGGCAATCTTATCAATATATTGCGACACCTCATAGGAAATTTACCGCTATATTGCGACGCTTCAGACATAGGAAATTTACCGCTATATTGTAACTCCTCAGATTTAAGTTATATTGTGAAGCCTCTGGTGTTGGGAAATTTATATGTTGTGACACCTCAGTAGTAGGTTTGGAGTAATTCTGAAGTTTTTAGCGATGAATACAGCGCATTTTTTTTTTATAATGAAAAGAGTGGTTGGAAACTGGACAGCAAATGAATCTTTAAAATTAAACATGAAGGAGCAGGAAGCAGTCGACAGAATTATGTAAAGTACTTTGGCAATGTTTGAACGTTGTTCCAGATAACAAAAAATTTTCGATTTTAATGCAAGTAGGTAGCAAAAAGCCAGATTTGGAAATCATAGAAAACCAAAGAATTTAAACTTGTACTGAATACACTGTTCAGGTCATCAATGTATGTAAGCCCAGAAAGAGTACAAAAGAGCGGATTTTTTGAAGTGTTGTCAACTAACATGGATGAATGGTCAATTCTTGCTTACATTTTTCAAAGTTATGGACTTGTGAGAGTTATTCATTCTTTAGACTGTTTTGCTACTTTTAAAAATATGTTGAGGTTTTTAATCTCTAATATTGGTGTCCCGGTACAGAGGGAATTGATGCTTTAACTTGAGGTTTGGTGCTTTATACCAAAGGTTATTAATAAAATGGAGGTAAAAAGACTTTAGTAGAATATTCCAGAGTGAAAGTCCTCTCCATCTTGACTGTTGATATTAACGAGGGAAACTTTATTGTTAAACTTTGAGTGTTCACGTAACAAAAGGTTTATTACACACGGCAAAGATAAATTTTTCGCTGAAATTTAACTTTGATATAGAAGGTAAAGGTTTTTGAAATTATTATATGTACAATGTTTTATTTTTGGAATCTGCTTTCCAGGATCGTGAATGCAATGAAATGCCAGCAGTCGTCTTTAACGGTGGCATCTAATTTGGACAGGAAATTGGGGGACCTCAGTTGTCATGAGCATCTTCTATCATCGATGAATGACAGCACCGACAAGGCCTACCAACTTGTCTTTCAACAAAGAGAAACTTACAATAATGGTCACGAGCAAAGCGAAATGCCATTGTATGTTGCTTTATTCATGACGCTTTTATTATATTCTGGCGCTTTAGTAATCTCCAGTGATCAAGCTATTTATGCCATAACGTGCATGCATGAAATGAGGGGTTACATAGATCCAACGGAAAATTAACTTGTTAAATCTTTGCAAGCACCTGTGAAACATTAAGCTGGTAGATCGGTGCATACAAAGGATCTTTTTGATAATATGGTGTTGCAGAATCCGTGCAGATTATATTTTCCTATATTGAAAAACTTCTTTATTATTTTGATAGATCATTAAAGTTTTCTTATCTGAGATTTGGGGAATTAAGTTTATTGTAATTTGAAGATTTCTTAGTTGAACAGAAAAAAAAAAATGAAAAATCACCAATACTGTGAAGTTTTTGATATCGGAAGTTGTCACAAATGCTTTTCCATATTTGTCACAAACGCTTTTCCATATTTGATGTATTTTGCTTGATACAGAGGAAGCTGGAATGATTTTGTCCTTTGATTGATTTATCTTTAAGAAGTTTTTTAAAAGCTCCTGTAATGTAACCAAACAGAATTTTTTGTTAAAACTGTGTCTATAAGTTCAAACATCGCAAACGATAACGTCAATGATAGGTGTCTTCATAGACATGAGTGTTGGTAGTCTGTTTCGAGTAAACATGTTTGTCAAAGGCTTCAAAAAGAGGTTAAATGTGTAAATCATTCAATCGGAACATTTATTTCTTTCTCTCCATTTCTTTCCTTCTCTCCCTTTCTTTGGTATTATCTAGGGTCAACCGGCACGGTGCGCTATAATGCAATTTAATGTTTTATTATGTTTATACCTGTAGAGAATGCGGAGTGAAGTGAGGACTAGAATTTTTTCGCGTTACGAAGTATAGCGAAAAATAATTGTCCTAACGACATGTAAGCAGATCTTAGTGTCTTGTTACTTAAGTTCAGTTGTTATGTAGGCAGTGGCCAATGAGAATTTAGTGTTGGGTGAAACTTATTCGATGTTTGAAGAGGTATTTAGTAAGTGGTCACTTTCTAGCGCACGCTAGCCCGAGCAAGTCGAATTTATTATTAATATTATTATCATTATTATTTATTAGTAGTACAAGAGTGAGGTTCCACCACTCAAATTTGAGTTACTCTGCATTATTGCCGTGGATACACAGGTTTCCATAGTTTTTTCAAAACTTGAGATTTTGTTTTTTATCTATGGTTTTTCCTGGGCGGCAGAGGAGGCTTATATGTTAATTTGAAAGTTTGTTCATTTTGTTTTAAATATGCACTGCTATATCAGTACAGAAGTTTGTAGAAGTTATTAGAATATGTGATGTTACATCTATATTGTTTCAAAAGTATGATTCATTGGAAAAATAAACCTGGCGTCAACCGGCACGGTGCGCTATAATGAGGGTTAACCGGCACGGTGCGCTATAATGCAATTTAATGTTTTATTATGTTTATACCTGTAGAGAATGCGGAGTGAAGTGAGGACTTCATCTTGCGTTTCGTCCCTCGTTGGCATTTTCTTACAAACGCAGTAGCTTTCACAAACAAGCAAACAATGTCACGAGGCATCAAAACAATGGTCGTTGAAGGGGGAATGAGGGATGCGAGACAAATAATGCCCGTTGGAGAGGGAATAGAGGAAATGAGACGGAATGATGGAAAACGATTACTGTTTAGACAGAGGGAACAACCACCAACTCCTTCCCCGGGATCTATTGTCTGCCGAGAGGGAACTGTCACCTCAACTGAAACTCAAGTTGTGTCCTGGCTTTAGACGACTCTTTATTGACTAACAGAGCTTTCATTACTCAACTGTCAGTATCATATCAGGTATTTATTCATGGGCCCACTCGGTTCTATTGTTGCCATCCCGAATTGTCTGACGATAACTTTGAAATGAAGCTTGTTGCTGAAGGGGATGGTTTCTGTCTCGGGGTCCCCGTTTAGAAATTAAGAATTTTAAAGATGGAAAATATTCTTGCATATATATATATATATATATATATATATATATATATATATATATATATATATATATATATATATATATGTAAATATAAATATATATATATATATATATATATATATATATATATATATATATATATATATATATATATATATATATATATATATATATATATATATATATATATATATATATATATACATATATATGATAAATTTTGCACATTTTTACGTGTTTTTCATATTCAAATAAGCCATATATATTTTTGGTACATTAATGTCTGCATTCTCTTAACGACCTCGGGATCAGAGCCCCAGGCGAAATCACACAAAGACAAGAGCTTGGCTCCGGCCGGGAATCGAACCCTGGTCGCCAAGCTTGTACAGACAGTGACTCAGCCACTTGGCCACGAAGAAAGATAAAAGTCAATGACAATTCTTCTGTACTTATACCTGTCGAATTCAGATATTTTGTACTTAGAATTTAAATCAACCCATCTTCACCATCGTAGCTAATGGGTGGTTTGTTACTTGGCATTCAATTAATGATAAATTTTGCAAATTTTTACGTGTTTTTCATATTCAAATAAGCCATATATATTTTTTTGATACATTAATATCTGGATTCTCTTAACGACCTCGGGATCAGAGCCCCAGGCGAAATCACTCAAAGACAAGAGCTTGGCTCCGGCGGGGAATCGAACCCTGGTCGGCAAGCTTGTATAGACAGTGACTAAGCCACTTGGCCACGAAGAAAGATAAAAGTCAATGACAATTCTTCTGTACTTATACCTGTCGAGTTCAGGTATTTTGTACTTAGAATTGAAATCAACCCATCTTCACCATCGTAGCTAATTGGTAGTTTGTTACTTGGCATTCAATTAATGATAAATTTTGCACATTTTTACGTGTTTTTCATATTCAAATAAGCCATATATATTTTTGATACATTAATGTCTGGATTCTCTTAACGACCTCGGGATCAGAGCCCCAGGCGAAATCACACAAAGACAAGAGCTTGGCTCCGGCCGGGAATCGAACCCTGGTCGATAAGCTTGTATAGACAGTGACTAAGCCACTTGGCCACGAAGAAAGATAAAAGTCAATGACAATTCTTCTGTACTTATACATGTCGAATTCAGGAATTTTGTACTTAGAATTGAAATCAACCCATCTTCACCATCGTAGCTAATTGGTAGTTTGTTACTTGGCATTCAATTAATGATAAATTTTGCACATTTTCACGAGTTTTTCATATTCAAATAAGCCATATATATACTTTTGATACATTAATGTCTGGATTCTCTTAACGACCTCGGGATCAGAGCCCAAGGCGAAATCACACAAAGACAAGAGCTTGGCTCCGGCCGGGAATCGAACCCTGGTCGGCAAGATTCCCGGCCGGAGCCAAGCTCTTATCTTTGTGTGATTTCGCCTGGGGCTCTGATCCCGAGGTCGTTAAGAGAATCCAGACATTAATGAATCAAAAAAATATATATGGCTTATTTGAATATGAAAAACACGTAAAAATGTGCAAAATTTATCATTAATTGAATGCCAAGTAACAAACTACCAATTAGCTACGATGGTGAAGATGGGTTGATTTCAATTCTAAGTACAAAATACCTGAATTCGACAGGTATAAGTACAGAAGAATTGTCATTGACTTTTATCTTTCTTCGTGGCCAAGTGGCTTAGTCACTGTCTATACAAGCTTGCCGACCAGGGTTCGATTCCCGGCCGGAGCCAAGCTCTTGTCTTTGTGTGATTTCGCCTGGGGCTCTGATCCCGAGGTCGTTAAGAGAATCCAGACATTAATGTATCAAAAATATATATGGCTTATTTGAATATGAAAAACACGTAAAAATGTGCAAAATTTATCATTAATTAAATGCCAAGTAACAAACTACCAATTAGCTACGATGGTGAAGATGGGTTGATTTCAATTTTAAGTACAAAATACCTGAATTTGACAGGTATAAGTACAGAAGAATTGTCATTGACTTTTATCTTTCTTCGTGGCCAAGTAGCTTAGTCACTGTCTATACAAGCTTGCCGACCAGGGTTCGATTCCCGGCCGGAGCCAAGCTCTTGTCTTTGTGTGATTTCGCCTGGGGCTCTGATCCCGAGGTCATTAAGAGAATCCAGACATTAAAATATCAAAAATATATATGGCTTATTTGAATATGAAAAACACGTAAAAATTTGCAAAATTTATCATTAATTGAATGCCAAGTAACAAACTACCATTTAGCTACGATGGTGAAGATGGGTTGATTTCAATTCTAAGTACAAAATACCTGAATTCGACAGGTATAAGTACAGAAGAATTGTCATTGACTTTTATCTTTCTTCGTGGCCAAGTGGCTTAGTCACTGTCTATACAAGCTTGCCGACCAGGGTTCGATTCCCGGCCGGAGCCAAGCTCTTGTCTTTGTGTGATTTCGCCTGGGGCTCTGATCCCGAGGTCGTTAAGAGAATCCAGACATTAATGAATTAAAAATATATTTGGCTTACTTGAATACACACACACACATATATATATATATATATATATATATATATATATATATATATATATATATATCTATATATATATATATATATATATATATATATATATCTATATACATATATATATATATATATATATATATATATATATATATATATATATATATATATATATATATATATACATATATATATATATATATATATATATATATATATATATATATATATATATATATATATATATATATATATATATATACATATATATATATACATATATATATATACATATATATATACATATATATATATATATACATATATATATATACATATATATATATATATATATATATATATATATATATATATATATATACATATATATATATATATATATATATATATATATATATATATATATATATATATATACGTTTACAAAAAGACCGACGTCAAAGCTCGATCTGAAACGATGTTCGATCTTTTCCACCTTCATGGTAAACCAAGTGTTATCTCATTTCGCTATAATTTATCAACATTACTATAAGACAATAAATTCTCATAAAAGGAAGGATAATGGCTTCATTTCTTATCTAAATGGTTATTAATTTGCATACGACTATTTTCTGTTTCCCCTAAGGAGAGTAAATAATGTCAAAAAGATAGTGACGATTATAATTGAAAAGTAAATAACGAGTCATAATTTAGCTCATTCTAACATACAATGCAATGATAATAAATAAGTAAAAAACGAAAGAACCTATTATATTGGCCTGGTGTCGATTCATATTGTTAGAGTATCTCTTGAATTGTAAATGACATTTGTTTTAAAAAGGCTAGAAAATCATTGACTGATAACATTTTACTGTAACATTAGGAATATTTTAAAGAATTTCGAAATGTCCACAGGAGGAAAATTACAATTTTCCTTTGTATATTTTGTTTAAAAAGCTACAGAACTATTTTTTTTAATAGATCTTAAAATTTCGGTATGAATACATCCGTAGGAATAATAGACAATGTTTTAACTAATGGGAATTTTTTTTTACTACTACTACTACTACTACTACTACTACTACTACTACTACTACTACTACTACTACTACTACTACTACTAATAATAATAATAATAATAATAATAATAATAATAATAATAATAATATTCTGCATTCCTTTAAGAAAGCCATGCTCTTTGTATTGAGGTCTTTCGTTTTGAAGCAATAAGAGTGTAATTGAAATCTAATTGACAAATTAAATATAAATAGCAACCAATAACAAATAAGAGCAAATGAGAGAGAGAGAGAGAGAGAGAGAGAGAGAGAGAGAGAGAGAGAGAGAGAGAGAGAGAGAGAGAGAGAGAGAGAGAGAGCACTTGTATGGACGTTCTCAACTAGTAGCAGCAAACGCCTCCGAGTGACAGTTAACCAAATTATTCCATCAACTGTTACTGTTATTAGTTCACTAAACGACCCTTGTCTAGGTTTTATGTGTCAATTGGAAGTGAAAATCGAATGAGGACATTGCAATTTCAGGTTAGGGACAAAATTCCATTTATAACGAGAGAGAGAGAGAGAGAGAGAGAGAGAGAGAGAGAGAGAGAGAGAGAGAGAGAGATTTATGTATCTTGAAATCAAATAGTAGTTATTCTTATATATTTTTTTTTTTACGTTATAAGTTTATGATTTTTAATTTCCGTGCCGTGTCTGTGCTCATCGAATTACCTTCGTTCTCTTGAGAAGTTGTATCTCAACATCCTCACTTGAATAGAATAGTAACACATTCCCACATGCATTGAAAGACACATGACTAAAGAAAAAATAGAAAGTTGTTTGGCTAAAAGTCTTCTTAAAATAATCATAACTCGCTCACGAGATGAACAGGTAGATCTGAGATTTAAAAGACCAAATTACCTTTTCTTAAAAATCCTTCAAAATATTACAGATCAAAAAGTAAGTTTCTTTTACTTTTCTAATGATATGAGGGTTACACTCCAATCAGCTATTGGCGTGTATCAGGCAATGGGGCAGCTTACTACCTGTTGATGAATTCCAGAGGCTATCATTATCTTTCTAATGGAAATGTATAATGAGTCTCCTTATCTTTAAATGGTCTTGATATCGTGTTCGTTGGCCGTAGTCTAGACAAGGACCCGATTATAATGCTTTTGAAGTCTAAGAAATTCATCCAAAATTATATACGGTGAACCTTGCAATCAAAACTTTTTTCTTGTACTAATCTTTGTATAAATGTTCTGTATTTAAAGCACCCAATGATATTTAACGCATTCAAGACGTGTAGGTCCTT
>NC_090736.1:17482422-17484922 GCF_036898095.1 Palaemon carinicauda | reverse complement strand
AGGAGGAAAAGGGAGAAGTAGAGTGACGGCCATTCTCTCACCGACGAGAGGTAAAGAAGTCGAGAAGGGAAAGTTTTTAAGGTTTGAAGCAAATATCTTATCAGAGAAGTTTTTTACATGTATATATATATATATATATATATATATATATATACAGAATATATATATATATATTATTACTAGCAAAGCTACAACGCTAGTTAGAAAAGCAAGATGCTATAAGGCCAAGGACTCCAATCGTGAAAAGTAGCCCAGTGAGGAAAGGAAATAAGGAAATTAATAAATGATGAGAATAAATTAACAATAAATCATTCTAAAAACAGTAACAGCGTCAAAACAGATATGTCCTCTGTAAACTATAAACCACGTTAAAAATAGATATGTCATATATAAACTATAAAAAGACTCATTCCAGCCTGGTCAACATTTGCTCCAACTTTGAACTTTGAAGTTATACTGATCCAACTACCCGATTAGGAAGATCATTCCACAACTTGGTAACAGCTGGAATAAAACTTCTAGAATATTGTGTAGTATTGAGTATCGATGGAAAAATCTGGCTATTAGAATTAACGGCCAGCCTAGTATTACAAACAGGGAGATCTGAATGTAAAGGATGGTCAGAGTTATGAAAAATCTTATGCAACATGCATAATGAACTAATTGAACGACGGTGCTAAAGATTGATATCTAGATCAGGAATAAGAAATTTAATAGACCGTAAGTTTCTGTCCAACAAATTAAGATGAGAATCAGCAGCTGAACACCAGACAGGAGAACAATACTCAAAACAAGGTAGAATGAAAGAATTAAAACACTTCTTCTGAATAGATTGATCATCGAAAATCTTAAAAGACTTTCTCAATGAGCCAATTTTTTGTGCAATTGAAGAAGACACAGACCTAATATGTTTCTCAAAAGTAAATTTGCCGTCGAGAATCACACTTGAAATTTTGAAAGAGTCATACAAGTTCAAAGAAAAATTTTCAATACTCAGATCCGGATGTTGAGGAGCCACCGTCCTTGACCTACTTACAATCATACTTTTAGTTTTGTTAGGATTCAACTTCATACCCTACAATTTGCACCATGCACTAATTTTAGCTAAATCTCTATGAAGGGATTCACTAACCCCAGATCTACATTCGGGGCATGGAATTGATGCAAAGAGTAGCATCATCTGCATATGTAACAAGCTTGTTTTCTAGGTTAAACCCCCATGTCATGTGTATATAGTATGAAAAGTAATTTCCCAAGAACACTACCCTGTGGAACACTGGATATCACATCCCTATACTCACTATGAGGCCCATCAACAACAACTCTTTTGAGATCTATTACTTAAAAAATCAATAATAATGCTAAGAAACGACCCCACCCATTCCCAACTGTTACAGTTTGAAAACAAGGGCCTCATGATTAACACAGTCAAAGGCAGCACTAAAATCAAGGCCAATCATACGAACTTCCTGTCCACAATCAAGGGATTTCTGTACAGCATTGGAGATTGTAAGAAGGGCATCACATGCTCCAAGGCCTTTACGAAAATGAAATTGCAAACTAGGGAGTAGATGATTACCTTCAGCAAACCTATTAAGACGTTTTGCCAGAAGACATTAAAAAACTTTAGATAATAAGGGAGTTATGGAAATTGGGCGGTAATTAGTGGGACTTGATCTACCACAAACACATTTACATAGAGGGGGTAACATTACTAATTCTCCAACAAGTGCTAAAAGCTTCTCCTCTTGCTAACTTGCGCAAAATAACAGATAACTTTGGAGCTAAGAAATCTGCTGTCTATAACAAAAAACAAAGGAAAATGCCATTTGGGTCTACACCTCCAGAAGCCACAAGATCCATCAACAGAGCTTTAATTTCGCGAGATCGAAAAGCTAAACAAGTTAGTTTAGCCTCAGGAAAATATGAATGAGAAAGTTTTAAGTTTTTCATTACTCTGTTTACTGTCAAAAACATCAGTGAGTGACTGAGCCATTTGGTTTAGGTAAAGGAGGAACTGTTGCATCTTCACCAAAGAGTGCAGATTTAAGGGTAGACCACCATTTATTCTCCTGAGTTGTACCAGAAAGGGTTTCTTTTATGGTTAAATTGTACTCCTTTTCAGTTGAGGCATAAACTCTCTGAGCAAAAGCTCGAAGCTAAGTATTAGTTATTCCAGGTCAAATCTGATATGTTACCCTTCCAAAGATGATAGGCCTCCTGCTTCTCCAAATAGGCACTTCTACAATCATCATTGAACCGCAGTTTGTCCTTCACTCGGTACCTTAGCACACGAGAATGGATACGCCTATCAATTATGTTGACTGTATTCTCATTCAGACTACAACAGGATCTACACTACTATATAATTGTGACCAATTCAACCACAAAAGAACTTGCAAAATCACATTCCAGTCTGCTTGGGATTTCATATAAATTTTACAAGAGTATGATATATCTGGGACAAATTGCTTAGTCATCACTACAGTAAATATAATAT
>NC_090736.1:17447422-17477422 GCF_036898095.1 Palaemon carinicauda | reverse complement strand
CCAAGATTGTTCTTGGAAATGTATGAACACATTTGGGATGAATAGCTTTGCAATCCAAGAGTTATTTGCAATTTCATATGCCGATACATTGTTCTTAAATCAGATTTATTGATTGCTGTTCCTCTGCGTAAATCACATGTGCAAATAAAATCCGTTCATGTATGATATATTCCATCCATGGCCACGGGGAACTGCCTCTCTCGATTTGAAGGTAACAGATCTTGTGAAGGAGATGTGAATTTTTAATTCATCTTGGATGTCTTTGTTGGATTTTATAGTGTGTATGTTTGTGTGTGTGCAAAGATGTCTAATTTATAAGACTTTACTGGAATTCACTCTTTTCTTAACTAACTGATTTCTTTCCATCTTCATATATGATAATATTGTTTTGCAGAAACGTATAAATAGCTAGTGCACGTCAATTTTCAATAAGTGGATGCAAGTAGAATTATCATTATCAGTACCATTAAAATCCTCTGATTTTGAATTTCATTGCCAGTAATATCACTTCCATTCTGATAATAGTAAGTTTCAATTTCTTCCACATTATCTATTCATCTTCAAAACTATATTCCTCCTGCCACGACTCAAGGCCTTTTCTACTGAGCTGCTATTCCAGGCAAATAAAATGACTTATTAGTCTTCATAATGGTCTCCATGTCCAGGGTTCCTTTCAATTATCAATACATGGCTGCTCTTTCTATGCAATTAACCGAGCTCTTGTTGCATGGTATTTTTAAAAACACTGGTATTACACATGTTTTCTGGTGCGATAAGTATATATGGCCAGATTATTATATTTTCCATGTAATATAACCAATCACGAGATACTATACATTCTCCAGGTAAGATTTGGAAAGAGCACGAGCTTGGACGTTCAAATACCGTTAAAATATAAATAAAAAAACATATTTTTCTTTAGCTACTGGTGCATTCAATATTATGGAAGTTAGATATGCGTTAAGTCTCTCTCTCTCTCTCTCTCTCTCTCTCTCTCTCTCTCTCTCTCTCTCGATTCCTAGCAGTTACATATTATTTATTTCAAATATATAAGATAAAGTCACTGAGTTTTGAAATACTTCACAATTTTCCCATACCACTTCAAATAGATGTTGTACAAACTTCATATAAAATTTGTTTCATGAAAATTATTTCCATGAAAATCTTGTTGACAGTTCCCTTGATAATTGTGTTAATGTCTACTGAAATTCAATTTAATGTATATGTTATTTTCATGCTGCATATTTGTGTGCCACTTTACAAGTTGTGCATAACAAACTTGCCACCCAAACAATCTCCCCCAAAAATTCTAAACTACGATGTATTGTGGAACTTTGGTTTCGAAATGGAAAAAAAAAACAAAGGTATGAATTAAACCGGTGTTGTCTGTTGTCTGTTCTCTCTTTAAACTATTAAGCATATTTTCGAAAGCAATCAAATCCACATTGATGTCCGTTGGTGTATATATAATGATAATTGTCTCCTACGATTGTCTTTATTCTAAGTGGAAACACAATGGGCTATATTCTTTTGTTGGATGCTCTTATTCTCCCCGCTCTCTATAAAGCGTTCATTTTGTAATTTATATACGATTATATGGTGTACCAAAGTCAATAGAAACAATTGTTTTCACATTACAAATATATACTCAAAAACTTTTCATATAGAATACTGAAGTATATATATATATATATATATATATTTATATATATATATATATATATATATATATATATATATATATATATATATATATATGTATCAATATATATATATATATATATATATATATATATATATATATATATATATATATATCAATATATATATATATATATATATATATATATATATATATATATATATATATATATATATGTATATATACATACATATATATATATATACAGTATATATATACATATATATGTATATATAAATATATATATATATACATATATATATATGTATATATATATATATATATATATATATATATATATATATATATATATATACATACATTAGTACATAGATATAGACAAATGGGTAGATTATATCAATAGATACACACATACACACGCACACACATATCTATACATACATACCTATATATATATATATATATATATATATATATATATATATATATATATATATATATATATATATATGTATATATATATTAAGTATATACATATATATATATATATATATATATATATATATATACATATATATATATATATATATAAATATATATATATATATATATATCTATATATATATCTATATATATATATATATATATATATATATATATATATATATATATATATATATATATATGTATATATATATATTAGGTAGTAGGTTGGCAAGGGCACCACCCAGCCGTTGAGATACTACCGCTAGAGAATTATGGGGTCCTTTGACTGGCCAGACAGTACTGCATTGGATCCTTCTCTCTGGTTAAGGTTCACTTTCCCTTTGCTTACACTTACATAGTCTTGCATATTCCTTACAGATTCTCCTCTGTTCTCATACACCTGACAACATTGAGATTACCAAACAATTCTTCGTCACCAAAGCAGTTAACTACTGCACTGTAAATGTTCAGTGGGTTCTTTCTTCTTGGTAAGGGTAGAAGAGACTCTTTATCTATGGTAAGCAGCTCCTCTAGGAGAAGGACACTCCAAAATCAAACCATTGTTCTCTAGTCTTGGGTTGTACCATAGCCTCTGTACCATGGTCTTCCACCATTTTGGGTTAGAGTTCTCTTCCTTGAGGGTAAACTCGGGCACACTATTCTATCTAATTGCTCCTCCTTATGTTTTGTTAAAGCTTTTATAGTTTGCATAGGAGATATTTATTTTACTATTATTCTTGAGATATTTATTTTTTACTTGATGCCTTTCCTTGCTGGGCTATATTCCCTGTTGGAGCACTCTGCTTTTCCAACTATGGTTGTAGCTTAGCAATTAATAATAATAATAATGATAATAATAATAATAATAATAATAATAATAATAATAATAATATATGATAAGTTTTCCACATTTAGACGTTTTTGCTATTCAAATAGGCCATATATTTTAAGTACAAAAAACCTGAATTGGACAGGTATTAGTATATGAGAATTGACATCAACTTTCATCTCTCTAGGTACCTAAATGCTATGTCACTGTCGCCCCAGCTTCCTGGACCAGTGTTCTATTCCCGGGTCAGCCAGAAGCTATTATCCTTGAATTGATTCCCTCTTGGGTGTCTGATCCCGATGTATAAGAGAGAATTCAGATATTAAGGGAGTAAATTATATGGCTAATTTGTATATATATATATATATATATATATATATATATATATATATATATATATATATATATATATATATATATATATATATATATATCCAAATAAGCCATATAAATTTTTGATACATTAATGTCCGGATTCTCTTAACGACCTCGGGATCAGAGCCCGAGGCATAATCACACAAAGACAAGAGTTTGTGACCGGCCTGGAATCGAACCATGGTCGGCAAGCTTGTATAGACAGTGACTAAACCACTCGGCCACGAAGAAAGATAAAAACACGTCTAAATGTGCAAGATTTATCATATATATATATATATATATATATATATATATATATATATATATATATATATATATATATTTATATATATATATGTATATATATATATATATATATATATATATATATATATATATATATATAGGTAGATAGATAGATAGATAGATAGATAGATATATATGCATACATATATACGTTTGTGTATATATATATATATATATATATATATATATATATATATATATATATATATATATATATATATATATATATATATATATATATACATATTACTTGCTAAGCTAAGACCCTAGTTGGAAAAACACAAAGCTCATGCATGGAAAATAGCACAGTGAGGAGAGGAAATAAGGAAACAAGTAGAATAGTGCGCCTGAGTGTACCCTCAAGCCAAAGAGCTCTAATCCAAGACAGTGGAAGACCATAACACAAAGGCTATGGCACTACCAAAGACAAGAAAACAATGGTTTCATTTTATAGAGTACTTCTCATAAAAGACTAGAAGAGCTGCTTACCATAGCTAAAGAATCCCCTCTACCTTTAGCAAGAGGAAAAAAGCCATTAAACAATTACAGTGCAGTAGTTAACCCATTGAGCGAAGAAGAAATTTTCGGTTATCTAAGTGTTGCCAGACGTATGAGGAAAGAGGAGAATATGTAAATAGGCCTGACTATTCGATGGATATGTAGGCAAAAAATGGGAGTCGTAAACAGAGAGGGGTCCAGTGTAGTACTATCTGGTCAGTCAAAGCAACCAACATATATATATAAATATATATATATATATATATATATATATATATATATATATATATATATATATATATATATATATATATATATATATATATATATATATATATATATATATATATGTATATATGTATATATATATATATATATATATATATATATATATATATATATATATATATATATATATATATATATATATATATATATATATATATATATATATATAAACAAGTGTGTGTGAGTGTAAGATACTTCCGAATTTTTTATGATATAAATAATTACAAATTAAAAAAATCTTTTTTAACATACAAAGACGTATGCTCAGATATCTACAGAGGAGAGAATAAAAAAAATGTATGCTTCGGGAAAAATTATATTTTCATTTAAAGATAAATATGTTCTGACTTAGGAGATTGAATATTCATCGTAATATGATACATATACTGTTCGACGACTCTCATGTAACGAGTAAAACAGTCTACAGTAATACCTTGGGTTACGAGTAACTCAGAATACGAGAAAATCAGCATATCACGAAACCTATTCATATCAGTATATAAGTAATAATTTTCAAATCAATATATGAGCATTGCATTGGTCTGCGAGAAAATATTTCTACTGTATTCGAATTTTTTTGTGGAAAAGTATTAAAGAGACTAGCATGTAATGCACACAAAAGTCACAAAGCATACCTTTCACATGTAGTGCTCACTTAACTTTTACGCCATTTGGTTCCACCCCTTTCTGAGTAGGAATACCTTTAAATGGTTTGTGTATTGCCCCGATCAGCAAAGCTGAACTAGTCTAAGTTGGTTTGCTGTGAGCAATCAGACTAAATTTGACCATCATCACCAATCCGTACTGGCCAGCGTGGTGATGAAAGCTGGTCAAACCCCAGACATGCATAAGGACATGTCTGAAGCCTTTCTCCTGCAGTGAACTAGAAATAGCTGCATTTGTTGTTGCTTATAAAATCCTCTGCTTATAACTTAACTCTTTCCCTCTCTCCGCCGTACTTGTACTAGCATTACCATTTGTTACCTTGTGTGCATTCTGTAAATTTATGACTGCAGGTTTTTCATAGAATTGTGATGTGATATTGTTCACATCAAGTTAAAAGTATAGCATCTCGAATATTCCCCTCAAGATTATCAATAAATAAGAAAACATGATGATCACGTTCGAGGGGGAAAAAGAAATTATCAATTCGCATGATGAAGGTGAGCATTTGAAAGTCCTTGCAAACAAGCACACTTTTATGTTGACAGTTTTCACAATCCTGAACAAAAAAATAAATCAATGTAGTTGTTGCTAAAAAAAAAAAAAAGGTGCATAATTTGACAAAACAACGGCCGCATATTCTAGGTAACGCCAACAACTTTTTCTCATGTGGATAAAAAAGAAGCAGTTAGCCAGAGATACAATAACCAGGAACATAATTTGTGAAAATGTAGAATTCTTGTATTCTTCCCTTTTGAAAAATGAGTCAGGCAAGTCTGCACACCAAGAAAAAAGGAACATTAAAAGCAAGCCATGGCTCGCTTGAAAACTTCAAGAGAAGAACAGGCATCCATAGTGTTTTGAGAAATAGTGAGGCTTTGAGCTCCAATGTCAAGGTAGAAGAGACGTTCGTTGTAGAATTTGAAAGGTTCATGGATTCCGAGTCTTACATGCCACAGCAAGTTTCAAATTGTGAGCAGACCAGTCTCTTTTGGAAAAAGATACCTGGGAGGACCTTCATTACTACAGAAGAAAAGACAATTTCTGGTCACGAGCCCATGAAATACTGTCTAACACTGATGTTGTGTGCTAATGCCAATGAGATTGCAAAATCAATCCTGTTTTGGTTATCATTTGAAGAATACACGAGCATTTAAAAAGTACAAGGTGAAGAAGGAGCAGCTTAGTGCCATGTAGAGGTCAAACAATATGGTTTGCATTTTATTTTTGGATTGGGTCAAAAAGTACCCTTTGAAGAAGAATCTCCCACTCCAAGCCTAGTTGCTTATGGACAATGCTCCTGCCCATCCTCCAGCCATTGAAGACTTCTTGATGCAGAATTCAAATTCATCGAGATCAAGTTCCTGGCGTCTAAAACCACTCCATTTCTCCAGTCCATGGGTCAGCAGGTAATATTAAAATATAAAAGAACTCTATATGAAGGCAATGTTCCAGAGAAATTTCAAGGTCGCCAAAGGTACCAAGCTTACCAACTTAACTTTCCACATTGTAAGCTACCTCAAAATAATTGTTAAAGCCTGGAAAGAAATCACCAAGGGAAACCTCAATTCTGCAGGGAGGAAACTTTGACTTGAATGCATTGTAGAGCGTGAGTTTGAGGGGTTCGAACCAATGATGGAGTAAGTAGTTGATTATGAATTTGTGTCCCTGGACAAGGCAATGGGGTAGGAGGTAGTCAAGGACAACATCGGGGATCAGCTTTAGGAACACAATGAGCAGCTACCGACTGAGGAGCTGCTGGAGTTGTATAATGTAGAGCACCAAGAGGTAAAGATGACATTCCATCTGAGAGGAAGGAGGGACAGAGCGACAGACCTCTCACTTTGAGTGACACATGGGAAATGTTAAAAATGTGGGACACCCTGTAAAATTTCTTAAAATCATATCCCCCAGATAAGACTTCAGTATGGCAAGAAAGCTCATTTCCTTACAGTTTTAAAGAAATAGAAACACTGTAGTCTCTAAATAGGTTCCTTGTAAAGGTTGAACGTAAGAATGCAAAAGAGACGACAAAGTGTCCAAAAACGTGAATTAAGTGATTCATCTAGTGATAGTGAACGCTGTTCAAAAGAGAGATCTCCTTATATTTTACCCAACGTTTTCATGGAGGGATATTCTCCCTCCAAACAGTAACACCATCGTCTTCCTCCTCTCTAGTCTTCTGCATGGCAACCACAACTCTCCCCAGAAGTAAAACTAGAGTTAATTTGTTAATATTCCTTCTCTTTCCTTGTGAATCTTTAATTTGTATTAATTTATGATATTAAGGGTTATTAATTTCTTCTTTATATAACATAACAAACCTTTAAAAACGGGTGAATACGTGTATTTATAAATATGTGGAATGCATCGAGCGAATTCCCTTTATTTCTTAAAGGAAGAATTGTTTTGGTTTATGAGCATTTTTGGTTGTGAGATTACTCCTGTTACATATTGAATTTGTATACCGAGCTATTAAAGTATTTACAAAAGTCGATCTTATCGAAAATCCCTTAAATAGTTTATTGTTTCTTTCCACAGAATATCTTTCCTTTAACTATAAAAAATTATCTCCTCTAAACCCCCAACAAATATTCTCTTCTCTTGCCTCCAAAGTAGCATCTTTCAAGTTTCAAAACACACTTCATAACCCTATGGAAGTTTACCTTCTCGCTTCTGGAACGCTCTCACCTTTTCCAGCATCTAAAACTATCTCTAGTTCAACTCATGGACTTATTTTTTTTTTTTGTCAACCCCCAAACAAATCATAAAAAAAAAACTCATTTAAGCCCTCGTAAATATGTCTTTTTACCAATTACTATACAATTCCAGATCATAAAAAAATCTATATTTAACCACTAAAGTTGTCTACTCTAACCTCAAAGACTGTCTCGGTTCCAGCACCTAAAGCAGTCTCTCATTACATCCTAAAACAGCTGTGTTCTAACTCGTAAAAAGTCTTTCTTTGGACTCCAAAAATAGCCTCACTTAAGTCCTTAAAACATTTTCTCTTCATACGTCAGAACTGGCCTCTCTTTTATTTCTGAAACAGCTTGTCTCTCTTGAATCTTTAAAACAGCATCTCAGACGCCACAACAAGTTATATCTAATCCTAAAAAGATGTGTTCCACTCTTTAAAAGTCTGTCTTTTCCGAACCCAAGACGGGTTCTGTTGCTCTCGTCTTGTCATCAGGTTCATTTCCTGAACCTTTAGCACTGGGTTGAGGCAGAGGACATTCTAAACGTCTGTCTCTTTCTAAGTATGCGCAGGCAAAAAAGAAACGTTATTTCCAAAGGATTTTTCTAAATAAAATGACTTTCTATTTGCACTTCACTATTGCAGTCATTAGTATAACGTCTAGTCAGCTCAAGGTTAAACCAAATAAGTGTTTTATGAAGACATCCTGTTGTTCTCTTCATCGCTTGATGCATTCTTCTTAACCAATAATATCAAAACACTTATCAAGATAAGAATGCAAAAAAAAAAAAAAAAAAAAAAAAAAAAAAAAACCATATATAATGCATGACACGAGGGGATATATGTTCAAGTTGAATTTCTCTCCAACAGAAGAACACTCATTCTGAGGGTACCTGCACTATCAGTGGAAGAATTCAGATTTACCCCCAACATCTACATACCTATTGGCATCATTACCATAATGACCAACGTAGTCTGGCAGTGGTAGTAATCAGGACATTTTATTTAGGCCTTGCCTGACCTACGGCTTTTATTTGCCCTTTGACGTAATGAAATGAAAAAGAAAGAGAAAGAGATTTATAGGGAAATGGGAAATTCTGGTAGGAAAGTCTAATGTGTCACCAATGTGTCTCGATGCAACATTTTGAGCAACATCAGCAGACTCCTATTGAAAAAGGAAAGGAAAACTATTGGAAGGTATAACACGATTTCATTAATGAATGTTAACAACCTTAGAAATTTAATTAATCAAAGCCGGCTAACACACTTACAAAGGAAGCGTGATGTTTATTTTGGACATAAATTGATAAAATGTTGAGGTGTCCTACTTCCTACTATTTAACATAAATGAATCTTATATTTACTCACTTTAGTTGTATGATTATCAATATCAAACCTCTAAGAGCTATTGATGGACATTTCTTTGATATAAATAGTTCGTTGAATAAAATTCACAATCATATATTTCATATGTGAATGATCAAATACTGTATTACTTAGACAAGGTTGTATTTATAAAAAATCTAATATTTATGGAAACAACTGCAAATAACTACTCCTCGAATTCTGCGTTTTAACTGCTCGTTTTTATTGTCTCGGAAAAACAATTAGCAAACAGAAAATAAAGGAGTTAAAAACCTTTAGAGGTTCTACACAAGAATGACCCTATAATAATGTAATTTACAAAGATAATTATGGCGAACTATGCAAAATTAGAAGTCACTGTCTAAGAGAGAGAGAGAGAGAGAGAGAGAGAGAGAGAGAGAGAGAGAGAGAGAGAGAGAGAGAGAGAGAGAGAGAGAGAGTAT
This sequence comes from Palaemon carinicauda, assembly GCF_036898095.1. Taxonomy (NCBI): domain Eukaryota; kingdom Metazoa; phylum Arthropoda; class Malacostraca; order Decapoda; family Palaemonidae; genus Palaemon; species Palaemon carinicauda. The sequence goes on along the minus strand of NC_090736.1, from coordinate 17,467,826 downwards.
TTTTTCTGATAATTGTGCGATTGAATAAAGGAGGACAAAGAAAGATGAACTGTTTATTATCAGAGAATTCAATATCTACAAGAAAATAATACTAAAAGGTAAAATTGTAGTTCTACTTCTCAGGAAAACATGTATTTTTGGCACAAAAGATAGCCTGTTTAACAACGTTTATACATAGTAATTTTCTCATTTATCTGATGCTCACAGGAAAGCAGGGCATCCGGTGTGAGCGAATACTCGTTCTCTTGCATGTAATACTTCATGTGTCGTTACACAGCTATAAAATCAAATTTATTGGCGGAAGTCTAGCGATACATAACACTTCATCGTTTGAAAGGGAAACACTCTTCCATATTTCACCCATAGCAATTTGAGGATAAGATTAATATGGAAACTGCAGCTGCCATTCCGAAATCAATTCGTCTTAGAATGGTATTAGGGAATTTGCCCGAACATGGAGGTTACTTCGGTTTTCAGTTAAACCTGTCTTAAAAACTATTGTTTATCAATACCGGCGTTTTAAAAATTTTAATACATTTCGCATGGATATATTTATACAGATACAGATAAGGACATTGACAGGAATCAGATACAAACAAATATATACTGGATGTTGTAAATATATATATATATATATATATATATATATATATATATATATATATATATATATATATATACATATATACATATATATATATATATATATATATATATATATATATATATATATATATATATATATATATATATATATATACATATATATATATATATATATATATATATATATATATATATATATATATATATATATATATATATATATATAAATATATATACATATTTATATAAATATATATATATATATATATATATATATATATATATATATATATATATATATTATATATATATATATATATATATATATATATATATATATATATGTATATATATACACAATATATATATAAATATATATATATATATATATATATATATATATGTATATATATACACAATATATATATATATATATATATATATATATATATATATATATATATATATATATATATATATATATATATTTATATATATATATATGTGTGTGTGTATATATATACATATAGATATATATATATATATATATATATATATATATATATATATATATATATATATATATATATATATATATAGTAAAACCCAGTCAGAAATAATAAAAGGCTTTTGTATCAAGCACTTTCATGCATTTGTACTATACCCTGAAGAAGAGCATATTAAAATGCATATTAAAATTCCTTAACATAAACCAAAGACAAAAAAAGTATTTCAAATTATCGTATCGCATTACGTTTTGTCTATTTTCAGGATAACTTTTTCTTACAAACATGAGGATTGGTAGTGATTTTCAAATAATTGGTTGATGGATAAAATTTGTGGACACCTTTTTAAAGATAATAATGGATGAAAATTGGATAAAATTATTTAAATATAGAGGGTAAAAATTCTGTCCGTCCGCCCAGCCATCTGTCCGATCATTTAGAAATATGAACATACTTAAGGGACGACTACTATTAAACTTTCACATATTTCAAAATGGGCCTTATCCTATCTTATAAAGTGTCAATTTACAATAAGATGGGTCAGATTACAAAAGATGATAGGAAAGAATCATAATAACAACGAAAATAACTAGAAAAATAAATCATACCAATTTTTCTAAGCAAAAGACAAACCAGAGTTCAGCTTAACCTTCAGTCCTTGGATGATTCTATGAGTAATAAAGGACTATCTCCACCAATCAATTACAACATATGATACAATCATACAAAATTAAATCTTTTCATTAGTCACTAGTGCTGTTTACTATTAATTAATTACGGAGCAAGCTATACTAAGACCAACTTAATTCAATAATGATCCTAAATTAATAGGCTCAAAACAAGAGCAGAAAATTGGAAAAATATAAAAAAAGGTAAAATAAAATTCCTGCCTGGGTAATTTCCAGTTATAATTAAACATTACAATTCACGGGCTCACAACGCCCTAATAATTATTAAAACCGAGCCTGCACGCAATTACCAGTTGTAGCCCTTTGGCAGAAGTTTTTAATCACGAGATAAGATTCTTTGTTAAGGAAATTGCTGCAATTCTGGAATTAGAGTCAAGTGTTACCAGTATAAGATGTAGCATTACACAGATACTAGGATTTCAGGGTAATGACGTCAATGGAAATTTCCTGACAAAGACAGGGGTGAAATCTCTGTCAGAAGGAAGGTATTCGGTTCGTAAACCTTATCCTTCTTCATTATATTTCACTGTAAAGCACCCGGACAGCAAATTTTATACCGAAGGTGAAATATCAACTTTGAATATTACGGTCAACAATTCTCAGTTCCTTAAGAGAACATTCAGAATTCAGCTTTTAGTCTGAAACACAGGTAATGCATTATACTTTTTACCTTCCTATGAAAGATATATGAATTTTTTTTTTTAAATCACAGTTAAGTGTTGCTTACTAAAGATCAATTAGAGGCGACCTCTGAAATGTTGAGCATTTTGTAAAATATTAGGTAATACTTCCGGACTACTTTACAATGCGGAGGACTACATTACGCAGATGAGTCCAGCGGAAAAGCTCGGCGCAATAATACAATTTTTTTTAGCAGACGATGCAAATACAAGTAATTTTGAATTTTTTCTCTCCAATAACTATAAGCATTAAAATTTAGATTTACATATTGTGATAATAATATTCTGAAATGCTATATAAATAAAGATATATAAAGGAATCATGTTAACACGAGACTAGGTGCAGTTTGTTTAGAAATTACTATCGCTTACAACTATTTAACCCTGGAACGGTACGGTGGGTCGTCCGCGACCCCGAGCGTCAAAACGAAAGAGGTTTTTCTCACGTGACTCACCCCCGTGACTGAATTTGTGGATGATCGATCTGCAGTAGGTGTCTCGCCTACACGCTCTAGTAGTGTCCAGATGTGCATCGCTGTAGCTGTACTCTTTCCCTGATTTCTGAGACGCGTCGGGGTCGAGCGCGACCGAGTTTACCCTTCTAAGGTAATTTGCATAATTATCAAAGTTATTACGTATTATGAAATTGTCGTAGAATGGTGCAACTTGTATAGGGTATCAGTTGTGGAAAGTCTTGGTGGATTGTTTGGCTACCATGTGCATGATTTTTTTTTTTTAGTTAAAATGTCGTTCATCACCAAGAGGACCATTTTACCGCGAGTGCCCCTTTTTCATTTTTTTTTCATTTTTTTGTCAAGTCATTTTTCCGTAAGATATTGCCAAATAGTGTCGTAAAACTTTTGCTTTTTTAGTGTTGGAAAGTGTGTCTAGATGATCTGGCTACCCATGCGTGACTTTGTTTTTGTCAGATACGACGTAGATATTGGTATGTGGGGTATTTAACTGCGGTTGCCAATTTCTGTTTTTTTTCAATATTTGTAAAAATTTACTACGTAGTAAGGAATTGCCGTATATTATTGATTTTTTTTTTCATGTTTATTTGTTAGAAAGTGTCTTGATGGTTGGGCTAACACGTGCATGTCTTTTTTTTTTTATCTGAGATGCCGTATATTAGAATGTTGGCCATTTTTCCGCGAGTGCCCCTTTTTATTTGTTTTGCATTTTTTTGCTTAGTCATGTTACCGTAAGGAATTGGCAAGTAGTGTCGCAAAACTTATATTTTTATAGTGTTGGAAAGTGCTTCTAGATGATCTGGCTACCCATGCCTATCTTTTTTTTTTTTTAGCCAGATATGGCGTATATATAGGTATGTGTTCGATTTTCCTGTGATTGCCATTTTTTCGTTTTTTCCCATTTCTTTCAAAATTACTACGTACTAAGGAACTATCACAGAGTAATGATTAATTTACATGTTTATTTGTCGGAAAATGTTCCTTGATGGTTTGCCTAGCACGTGGCTGAAATTTTTTTTTTTCTGAAATGCCGTATATTAGAATGTTGGCCATTTTTCCGCGAGTGCCCCTTTTTATTTGTTTTGCATTTTTTTACTTAGTCATGTTACCGTAAGGAATTGGCAAGTAGTATCGCAAAACTTATATTTTTATAGTGTTGGAAAGTGTTTCTAGATGATCTGGCTACCCATGCCTATCTTTTTTTTAGCCAGATATGGCGTATATATAGTTATGTGTTCGATTTTCCTGTGATTGCCATTTTTTCGTTTTTTCCCATTTCTTTCAAAATTACTACGTACTAAGGAACTATCACAGAGTAATGATTCATTTAGATGTTTATTTGTCGGAAAATGTGCCTTGATGGTTTGCCTAGTACGTGGCTGAAATTTTTTATTTCTGAAATTCCGTATATTAGAATGTTGGCCATTTTTCCGCGAGTGCCCCTTTTTATTTGTTTTGCATTTTTTTGCTTAGTCATGTTACCGTAAGGAATTGGCAAGTAGTGTCGCAAAACTTATATTTTTATAGTGTTGTAAAGTGTTTCTAGATAATCTGGTTACCCATGCCTATCTTTATTTTTAGCCAGATATGGTGTATATATAGGTATGTGTTCGATTTTCCTGTGATTGCCAATTTTTCGTTTTTTCTCATTTCTTTCAAAATTACTACGTACTAAGGAACTATCATAGAGTAATGATTCATTTAGATGTTTATTTGTCGGAAAATTTTGTTTACTTCTTTTTTGACTGAATATCATCAAATTATTTTAGCTAAAATATTATGTTGTTTAACATTTTTTTTTTCGATTTTTTTTCCCTTCAAAAATTTTTTTTTTGGGTCAGAATTCTAATTTTATAGTCGTAAAATAATCGACAATCATCCAGCAATCCTCCATACAATTTTTATGCAGATCCAAGAATAATTAGATTAGTAAATAACACCTTGAAATTGACATACCCTTCCTGCATTTCAGGTGACAGATTAGGGAGTCTGAGTCAGTGTGGTTGGCGGCCATTTTGTGGACATATCCGAAGCGTAAGTTGCCCTATCTATATGTATCCTTGTTCCCTATAGAATTTGTGATATTTTGGTATATTTTTACCTGCATAAATAACATATTATATATTAAATATATGTATTTTTTTACGAAATTTCTAAGTACTCAAAAAATGACCTTTAGATATGGCCCCTGATATAAATGTAATTTACAAAATAATGAAGATTTTTTTTACATATTTCTATTTTAGGATAACATATGTTTAATCCCTAAAAAAAATAGCCACTTCCTATTTCATTTGGGTACCCAAAAAAATTCATGAAATTTGGACAAATTTTTTTGGCCAAAAAAAGTTACCCTTTTTTTCTCCTTTCAGATCTTCACCTCCATGGGTCCGACTTCATCCAAAATACATCATGATGTGTCCTAAACATTCAAGAATCAATTCCTAAAAGGATTTGTGTATATATGTATAATTTTTTTTTATGAATTTTTATGTAAGGTCTTTTTATTTTTCTACTTAATTTTTTAAAATATTTATAATAAATAGTTTTTCAGCAGATGAGTAGTATTTATCTTTACAGTAGTTTTAAGCATTCATTGAACTTTTTTTTTGGCAAAAAAAAAGGAGGTTACTGCAAAAACAGATTTTTCAAGAATTCTTTTTTGCGTCGGGGTCGCGCGCGACCGAGTATACCCTTAGAGGGGTGTCCGAGGAGCGTACCTATCCTAGGTTAAGTCATATTTTCATTATTTACAAACTTCCTGGGCATGCTTACACCCAATAAACACGACATAAAAAAAAAACATCCGTGCATTACAGCAAATACAACATACACAAGCTTAAAAACTGCATTAATATACTTCGACACAAACAAACACCCTGAAAGTGTCCTCATCAACAAGTACTCTGGTTACATCAGAACATCAGCACTTTAAGAAACATTTGAATACTGATTTGCATAAGAAACTGAAAAAGGACGAAAAAATATGTCTATGATAAAAGTTTCAAAACACTGTGCAACAGGTCGACACACAAACAACGAATTTCCTTTTGCTCGGGCTCTAGATATCTTAGCAACACGGAAGAGATGACATTCTTGAAAAGTTGTTGTCCCATTAGCTGGCTATTTATCTATTGGCACTGTTTGACAATAATGGTGACATGTGTATAACTCAGAAAATCTGTTTAAAAAACAAATTGCAAGTAGCATTAGAAAAATGTAATCAGAAACTCCGAGTATCATCATCCTAGATGCCTGTGCCTGGAGAGTGCCTTGGCCTGCCTCACCAGTCAAGGTTTCTGATTGTCATAATGAAGCAGACGCCAAAATTAGAAGATAGGCCAAAGTAATTTCTACACTGAAAATAGTATTTGGCCGCTATTACAAAATTAGCTCTAAGTCTTGCTGTAAATCTACATGACAAAATGGAGTCAACCATTCCTAATGCTGCACTGAAGAGATGTAACTTCCAAAACAAACTTTAGACCTAAATGTCATTGCCAAAAAGTAACAAATAATATGAATGATTGTTGAACGAAGAGTAAACAGGTACTTGATAGTTTCAGGGTTATGGTGGCCTATGTGGTAATGTCCCTGACTGTTATTAGCCAAACTGGGGTCTGAGTCCCGCTTAAAACTCGTTAGTCTCTTTGGTCGCTGTAACCTCACCATCCTTGTAAGCTAAAAATGGGGGTGGGTTTGGGGGAGCTTATAGGTTTATCTGCTAAGCCATCAATAGCCATTGCCTTGATCTCCTTGGTCCTAGCTTAGGTGGAGAGGGGGCTTGGGTGCTATTCATATGTATATATGGCCAGTCTCTAGGGCATTGTCCTGCTTGATAGGGCAATGTCACTGTCCCTTGCCTCTGCCATTCATGAGTTGCCTTTAAACCTTTGAATATATCATCATAACTGGATCAGTTCTATAGCCGATACCGAAGAATTGGCACTCAAGAGACAACAGCTAACTATTGGAGAGTTCCATAATTAATATTATGCTATGTTGATGTGAACCTATATATTGATTTTGAAAAAACTTTCTAAATAGTAAAAGTCATGACTAAGGGGATAAAGGCATCCCAATGTATTAATGGAAATAATATTGGTGATGTTCTTTGGTACGTATATATATATATATATGTATATATATATATATATATATATATATATATATATATATATATATATATATATATATATATATATATTTATATATATATATATATATAAATGCAGTAGCCTATACTGTATATATAAGATTTCTTTTTAGTTCTGTTTAATTATCAAGCATTCTATTTAAATAAATTGAGGAGGATGAATCTACTCAAACAAATTAATGGGCCATAATACATATGCATATACACACACACATACGTATATATATATATATATATATATATATATATATATATATATATATATATATATATATATATATATATATATATATATATATATATATATATATATATATATACGCATTTATTTTTCGCCAATTGTGTTCATTAAAAATCAAATATTTCAGAATAAGAATGACCTTATCTTTACCTTATTCCTTTTTATGGATGGCAGCAATCTTGAATACAGAAAAATGCTGAACATTTTCCGCCTGGCCTCCAACGGATTTGGACCAGGAAATGTACAAGTTCATTCTTTAAATGTTTTAATACCAGGTTGCATTTAGTCGTCGCTCGGACTATTTGTATCAAAAGCAATCCCAAAGGCAAGGTATCATAAAATAAAAATAAAAAGTTCATTTCAGGATAACATCAACAGGTTTAATTAGGTCAGTGCAAAAACAATGATATCGCCATTGCAAAGTTTGTGTTCAGGTTTTAGAGTTCTATTTTGGTGTACCAACCGTGTGTCACACAATTGTACATAATTCCTTTTGTATATATTATGCTTGTATCTGCGCTCTTCCCTCGCACTAAAAAGAACCTGAATGTTCATGTCTCCGGTTTTGCTCTGTGACATTGTCTGTCTCTCGAACATGTTATGTCCTGTTGCCTTGAGGTTTTGTATATAAAGGAGATTGTTCCTTAATAAACAACTTAGTTGATTGCATCCTGCCTTTGAGTTCACAACCCTCTCTCGGCTCCGTCACATTGGTGACCCCGGAAGTCGACTCGCTCCCACTGCCTTCCACCCTCACCTCCCTTGCCCCTCCATCGTTGGTACTATGACGGACTCTACTACAGCAGTTGGCGCTGCGGCTGCCCCAATGAAACTTTCACCGTTCGCCAGCGGAGAGGCATTTGCTTGGTTTCAGCGCGCAGAAGTCCAGTTTCGCATCAACGGCGTGACTCGCTCAACCACCAAAGCAGATTATGTTCTCGCGGCGATACCCGAGGACACCTTCCCCGAAATATCCGGCTGGCTTTGTAAACAAGGACACACGCCAATAGCGTATGACGTCCTCAAAACATACCTTCTGCAGCAGTACTCACCGTCGGCAGCCACCCGTGTAGCAAAGCTTTTTCAGCTCTCGCAACAACCGTTGGGGGACCAAAGGGCTTCGCTTTCCCTCAGAGAAATGACCAGTATCGCTCGCCTTCAACCTGCCGCAGACGGCTCTCCTCGTGAGGTGAACCTACTTCGTGCCCTTTGGATACGCCGTTTACCCGGACCTATACGCGCTGCCATACCCGATGTCGATAGTTTACCCATAAAGGACTTGATGACCAAAGCCGACGCCCTTATGGACAGCCACTTCAAGACCTCCATCAACGCCTCCACCCCTGACGAAGAGGATGCCTATTCAACGTCAACTGAAGCTGACATGAATGCCGTAGGACATACACGCCCACACCGTGACGTGCCGAAGCAGAGACAAAGCCGCCCACCACCCACCAATCGCTCGTGCCCCAACAAACGACTTCTACAGCCACTTACTACCTCCCATCCGCCGCAGTTTTGCTACTACCACTTCAGATTCGGGGCAACTGCGAAGAAATGTGCTGAGGATTGTCAGTGAACAAAAAACGTGTAAGTAGGCCATCGCTCGTGGTGGTGGCCTCCCGTGTTTCTAATCTTTTCATTTTACAGGATGCAGGAACGGGCGTGCGATTTTTGGTAGACACGGGTGCTTGTCGTTTTCATTTGCCAAGGAAACTCTTCAAGACATGACGTAGTCTGTCTACATCTGCCGACGTCCGCTTGGTAGCTGCCAACGGATCTGCGATACCCACCTATGGTTACGAGAACCTCACATTATCGTTCGGAAACGGTAAATTCAATTGGAAGTTTCTCGTTGCTGACGTCACCATGCCAATCCTCGGTGCAGATTTCCTCTCTCATTTCCACCTTCTGGTCGATATCGCCCACCGACGATTGGTCAACGCAGACTCGTACTTGTCGACACCTCTTCAACCCGCCCCCTCTAACCTCGCTCTCCACATTAGCGCACCCACGGATGCCTACGCCCACCTCCTCACGTCGTAGCCGGAAGTTTTCCGTCCAGAACTTCGCCAAACGCCCACGGTTCCTGCCGTTATGTCCTGTTGCAACTGATTAGAAAATGTAATGCCTGTAATGTTCCAACACACCCCACATGTGCTGAAATACAGCAAAAAATAAAAAATAGAGACACAAAGGTATTCTGCTCAACATGCTTAGTCTGGATGGAAAATATAATTAAGTCGAGACTAAAGCTGCAAATTGTTGAAGAAGAAGAAGAAGAAGAAGAAGAAGAAGAAGAAGAAGAAGAAGAAGAAGAGAAAAATGAACAGGATATGTGTAAGGATGCAGAGGAAATCATTGATATAACGTATGATGCCATCCAACAACATACTTATGAAGAAATAGATTATCAGATGGAAACAAATAATAGACCCAAGAGACTCTACCCGGACCTACATACTTTTAGGGAAGAGCAAGATCAAGAAAAAAAAAGAAAGATATAGTCTGTAATAGGCTGAAAAGAGGGAATTGCAAATTTGGCGAAAGATGCTACTACAAGCATCCAAAGATATGCCATAATTATGAAATATATGGTAAATGTGTGTATTTAGACGGATATGGAGACGAATGCAGAGATCTCCATCCAAAAATATGCAAAACCCTAAAAGAAGGAAAAGGATGCAGTTTCAACAAAAAATGTCAATATATGCCTCCATGCAACTATGAATGAGAGTAAGAAAACTCAGCAAACTGAAAAGAAAAACAAAAATGATACAAAAAAAGAAACAAAAAAGCAGGCCGCGTATATACCGCACTATGCACCAAAAAAGGCCTTTCAACCCAAATCTCCACAAATAGAGCCCAACTACAAAGAATGCATCTATAATGCCAGGGGTTGGTGCAGATATGGGGATAATTGCAGGTTTACACACAAAAATAAGTATGAAGGCGAAAGAACAAATATTATGGAAAAGTACGATTTTTTAATGGCAGAATTCAGTGAAATTAAGAAAAGAACATCATATCAGAACAGGAAGGAAGCATGGGAGAATCCATATTATTACCAATATTGAATAATGGGAATGAAACACAAACCATAATAGTGATGAATGCACAGGGTTTAGTCACGAGTAACTCTAAAAGGAAAATAGAGTTCCTAGAAGAACTAACCCAAATTGAAAAAATAGATATATTAAATATAAGTGAAACATGGTATTCCCAAGAGACTGGCAGTGATGACCAGATAAAGGGTTTCCAAACTTATAGGTCAGACAGAAAAAATAGGAATCAAGGGGGAACCGAAATATATGGAAGAGACATAAATCAAGGAAAAGTCTGTGAAAAATACAGCAACACAGAATGTGAATTGATTGCGGTAGAATTTGAATTTGAAAAATTAGTGAATATTGTAGTTTACAGACCACCAAATACTAAGGAGTTTGACATAATAATAGAAAAAATAGATGATATATGTAGAAACCATAAAGACTGGAATATACTCCTATCCGGAGATTTTAACTTTCCTTTCGTGGATTGGAAAGAACGGATAGACGAAAGTGGTTGTATGTATACATATAAAAAAGAGAGTAATAGTAGCGCAGAAGATAAGAGGCAATTTGAAAAGCTTCAAGATATGCTATTAGAACATAATATGCAACAAATAAACCACATTCCAACAAGAAAGGAAAATGTCCTAGATCTAGTATTTGTGAATGAGGTGAATTATGTTAAAGAAATAATAGTGTATAACACGGGAATTTCAGACCACAATGTCATAGAATTGATTAATCATTCCAAAGCAAGTGATCACAGAATTAATAAAAGCACAAAACTTTGGGAAGGATATGGAAAATATAATTTTTACAGTAAGAATATAAAATGGTCAGAAATAAATGAAGAACTGAATAAAGAATGGAAAAATGTGTTTATAAGTGATAATATACAGGTAAATACGGACATACTGTACAAAATACTGGAGAAAATTGTTGAAAAATATGTACCGAAAAAAAACAATAAACAAAAGACGTGCATACCAAGAGACAGAAGGATCTTATTTCAGAAAATTAGAAAGTGGAAGAAAAATCTTGCAAAAGAAAAAAATGTGTGGAAAATGAGGGAAATAAAATGTAAGATAGAGAATGCAGAACAAAAGATTATACAGTCGAAAGAAAATGAAAAAAAGGACTTAGAAGAAAGGACACTTCAAAATATAAAAAGAAACCCCTAGGTACTTTACTCCTATGCAAAAAAGATGAATAAAGGGAGAATAGAAATAGGCCCTATAAGAATTGAAGGACGGCTAACGAATGAAAAAAAGGAAATATGCAACATATTAGCAGAAAAATATAAGAGTGAGTTCACGCCAAGAATTGCGAATGAGAATAATGAAACAGAAATGAGAGAAGAAAATGTTGAATATCTAATGGATATAGATATTAATGAAGCAGATATTGTCACGGCTATAAACAAAATTAAAAATGGATCGGCAGCCTAACCAGATGGAGTTCCAGCGATTTTGTTAAAAAAAACTGCAAACACTATCGCGAAGCCGCTTGCAATACTGCTAAGACAGAGTGTAGATATGAGCGAGATATATGTTAAACATAAATTAGCTTATATAACCCCTATCTTCAAAAGTGGATCAAGACTAGAGGCAAGCAATTATAGACCTGTTAGTCTAACATCATATATTATGAAAGTGTATGAGAGGGTAATAAAAAAGAAAATAATGAACCATTTGGTCAAAAATAATTTGTTTAATATGGGTCAACACGGTTTCGTACCTGGAAAAAGTACACAGACCCAACTGATAGCACACTATGAAAACATATACAAAAATATGATAAATGAAAAAGACACAGATGTGATCTATCTAGATTTTGCAAAAGCCTTTGACAAGGTAGACCATAACATATTGGAGAAAAAAATGAGAAAGCATAATATTGTGGGAAAGATAGGAAAATGGGTAAAAGAATTCCTGCAAAACAGAAAACAGATAGTGGTTGCAAATGACGAGAAATCAGATGAAGCCCAGGTAATATCGGGTGTGCCACATGGTACTGTATTAGCTGCACTGCTGTTTGTTATTATGATCTCAGACATAGACTGTGATGTTGAAAACTCCGTAGTGAGAAGTTTCGCCGATGACACAAGAATAAGTAGAGAAATTACTTGTGATGAAGATAGGAACTCACTACAAAGAGATCTAAACAAAATATATGAATGGGCGGAGATAAATAGGATGGTATTTAACTCCGATAAATTCGAATCAATAAATTATGGAAACAGAGAAGGAATGGTGTATGCATACAAGGGACCTAATAATGAGACAATCACAAACAAGGAAGCAATTAAAGACCTTGGTGTAATTTTAAATAGGAAAAGGTTATTCAACGACCAAATAGCAACACTGTTGGCTAAATGTAAAGCAAAAATGGGAATGTTATTCAGACACTTTAAAACAAGAAAAGCTGAACACATGATTATGCTTTACAAAACTTATGTGCGTAGTACACTCGAGTACTGCAATGTGATATGGTACCCACACTACCAAAAGGATATTGCGCAAATAGAGAGTGTACAAAGGTCCTATACTGCTAGAATAGAAGAAGTTAAGGACCTTGACTACTGGGAAAGACTGCAATTTTTAAAACTATACAGTCTAGAAAGGAGAAAAGAACGCTACATGATAATACAAGCATGGAAGCAAATAGAAGGAATTACTGAAAACATCATGACGGCTTAAAATATCAGAAAGAGCATGCCGAGGTAGATTAATAGTGCCAAAAAATATTTCAGGTAAACTGAGAAAGGCGCACAGGACATTAATCCACTACGCACCAGCATCGATAATGCAGCGACTATTTAATGTGCTGCCAGCTCATCTAAGAAACATATCAGGAGTGAGCGTAGATGTGTTTAAGAATAAGCTCGATAAATACCTAAGATGCATCCCAGACCATCCAAGACTGGAAGATGCAAAATACACCGGAAGATGCATTAGCAACTCTCTGGTGGATTTACGAGGTGCCTCACACTGAGGGACCTGGGGGAACCCAAACAAAAAAATAAGGCAAATAAGGCAAATAAGGCAAGCACGGTATTTATCACCATATCAAGACGATGGGACCCCCAGTCTTCGCAAAATTCAGACGTCTGGCACCGGAACGATTGGCAGCCGCCAAACAGATGTTCGCCGAAATGGAGGGAATGGGCCTTTGCCAAAAGGCCTCCAGCCCATGGTCGTCACCCTTACACATCGTTCTTAAGAAAGACGGCTCCCTCCGTCCATGCGGGGATTACAGGCGCCTGAACATGCAAAAAGAACTGGATCACTACCCCCTCCCAAACATTGCCGACATGACCTCCTACCTGTACAAAGCAAAGGTTTTCGCTACGCTCGATCTCCTGAAGGGGTATTATCAGGTGCCTATGAACCCAGAAGACATCCCCAAAACTGCCATCACCACTCCGTTTGGTACATACACCTTCAATTACTCCTGTTTTGGCCTGTGTAATGCTGGGGCCACGTTTCAACGTCTCATGGATGGCATCTTAGGGGACCTCCCTTTCTGTGTATGTTATGTGGACGACATACTTGTGTTCTCCTCCTCAAAAGAGGAACACCTCCGTCACCTGCGCATCGTGCTCGACCGCCTGCAACAAAACGGCCTTGTAGTTCGGTACAACAAGTGTACCTTTGGCGCCAACGAAGTGTCGTTCTTAGGGCACGCATCACTCCTGAAGGTGTCCACCCCCTCCCTGAGAAGGTAGCAGGCGTTCAGAACTTCCCCGTGCCCTCGACCGTCAAAGCTCTGCAGGAATTCTTGGGCCTGATCAACTATTATCACCGTTTTCAGCCAGCCATTGCCGCCACTCTTGCTCCCCTCTACGCCTCCCTCAAGGGCAAGCCGAAGGACCTGAAGTGGGGTCCCCTTCAAGATGCAGCCTTCTGCAATGCAAAGAAGGCCCTATCAACCGCTGCGGCTCTCACTTTTCCTATCCCACATGCCCCTCTCCTTCTCTCCACCGATGCCAGCAACGTCGCTATTGGTGCAGTACTCGAGCAGGTGGTCAACGGCTCGCCCCGCCCATTGGCCTTCTTCAGCAGAAAACTGTCCAAGGCAGAATCGGGTTATTCTACCTTCGATCGAGAATTGCTGGTGGTGCACTTGGCTGTCCGCCACTTTCGCCATTTCTTAGAAGGTACGCCCTTCATCATTCGCACAGACCACATGCCTCTGGTGCACGCCTTTAGTCGACAGTCTGATGCCTGGTCCGCCCGGCAACGCCGACATCTCTCCGCCGTGGCTGAATACAATTGCACCCTCCAATACGTCCCTGGGAAAATGAATCCCGTTGCCGATGCCCTGTCAAGAAACACGTTGGCTGCCGTTCAACTGGGATTGGATTACAACGCCCTGGCTGAAGCCCAACGACAGGATCCAGAGTATCAAGCATGTAGGACATCCTGCACGTCCCTCCGTTGGGAAGACTTTCCCCTTGAAGACTCCAACACCACCCTCCTCTGTGACGTCAGTACTGGCAGACCGCGACCTTGGATTCCTGCTTCCATGCGACAACAGGTGTTTGATTTCATTCACGGCCTTTCACATCCCTCGTGCCGTTCTACTGCACAGCTGCTGAAGGCAAAGTTCATTTGGCACGGCATTTCTAAGGATGCTAAGGATTGGGTCCGCGCCTGTACTTCTTGCCAAACTTCCAAAGTACATCGACACACGAATTCAAGAGTGGGCCCCTTTCCTCTACCTCAGCGTCGTTTCGCACATATTCACGTCGACGTTGTAGGCCCCCTACCCACATCACAAGGACATCGTTACCTGTTTACCATCATCGACCGCTCCACCCGTTGGCCTGAAGCCATTCCCATGGAAACTGCAACGTCCGCCTCATGTACATCTGCCTTACTCTCTGGATGGATTGCAAGATTTGGTATCCCTGAACACATTACTTCTGACAGGGGAACCACTTTCACCTCTCAATTGTGGACATCATTACCGAATCTCCTGGGCATCACCCTACGTCAGACAACGGCCTACAACCCCGCTGCCAATGGAATGGTTGAACGTTTTCATCGCACCCTCAAAGCAGCTTTGATGTCCCGCTGCAAGGATTCAAACTGGCTTACTCAGCTTCCCTGGGTCCTCCTGGGACTAAGGACCACTCCTAAAGACGCCCTCGACGTCTCGGCAGCTGAAATGGTGTATGGCGACCCATTGGTCGTCCCTGCCGAATTTTTTCCTTTTACAACCTCCTCCGACGATCTCCAGCGCATACGTCACGTCGTGGGAAAATTTACTCCATGCCGCCTGACTTACAAGCCCCCAGCAAAGCATCACATACCAATAGACTTGCACTCTGCAACGCACGTCTTCCTACGCAATGACACTACCAAGCCACCACTAACGCCCCCTTACACGGGCCCTTTCCTTGTGATCCAACGCAGTCCGAAAGCATTCCTACTAAACATTCGTGGCAAAGAAGACTGGGTCTCCATTGATCGTCTAAAACCTGCTTATCTCCTGCCAGATGACCCGCCTACAGGTCGCCTCTCTAGATCAGGGCGCCCTATTTAACTTGTACAGTATGTCATTTTTAGGGGGGGAGCCATGTACCAACCATGTGTCACACAATTGTACATAATTCCTTTTGTATATATTATGCTTGTATCTGCGCTCTTCCCTCGCACTTAAAAGAACCTGAATGATCATGTCTCCGGTTTTGCTCTGTGACATTGTCTGTCTCTCGAACATGTTATGTCCTTTTGCCTTGAGGTTTTGTATATAAAGGAGAGTGTTCCTTGATAAACAACTCAGTTGATTGCATCCTGCCTTTGAGTTCACAACCCTCTCTCGGCTCCGTCACATTGGATTCTGTTGCTTTTGACCTTCGCAACCATTTCATCCTTAAAAAGAGATGGATAACATACTTTGGGGATAATTCCAATTCTTATTTTTCCAATAACTTCAGGCCTGGATTAAACTACGGCACTAACTTCCATGCCTAACTATGTTTTTTACTAAAAAAAAGAGAGATTTGTGTTACGTCACTGACCTTTGCATTCTATTAAGTGCTATAAAATAATCTGGCAATGCTTCATAGTCATAATTATAAGCATGGAAATAAGGGGAAGGCGAGTCTGCGAGAGAGAAAAAAGTTCCTTGTAAAATTAGCGACCTTTACTAACATTGACAGTTATGGGCATTCAAATATGGGTAATACATACGTCTCCATTATTATTGTCAATAATAACCAAGCTACAACTCTAGTTGTTTTTATGTTGACCAGGCTGACATGAGTCTTTTTATAGTTTATATATGACATACTTGTTTTTGACGTTGTTAATAGTTTATATGGGACATATCTGTTTTGGCGTTGTTACTGTTTTAGAATGATTCATTTTTAACTTGTTCTCATCATTTATTTATTTCCTTATTTCCTTTCCTTACTGGGCTATTTTTCTCTATTGAATCCCTTGGGCTTATAGCATCTTGCTTTTCCAACTAGGGTTGTAGCTTGGCTAGTAATAATAATAATAATAATAATAATAATAATAATAATAATAATAATAATAATAATAATAATAGTTGGAAATGTAGGATGATAGCGCAAGGGCTCCGTCATGGAATGTAGCCCAGTGACGGACGGAAATAAGGAACAGAGAATAGTGTACCTTAGTGTACCTTTAGGCAAGAGAACTCGAACACAAGACAGAGGAAGACTATTTTATGGTGGCTATGGCACTACCCAAGACCAGAGAACAATGTTTTGATTTTGGAGTGTCCTTTCCCTAAAAGTGTTGTTTACCATAGACAGAGAATCTCTTCTAGCATAACCAAGTGGAAAGTAGCCAATGAACAATTACAGTAAGGTAATTAACCCCAGAAGTAAATAAGAATTTTGAAATTATCTTTGTGCTGTCAGCCGTATAAGAAGAATGTGTAAAGTATATGTCCGACTATTCGGTGAATACGTAGGCACAGAGAAACCAGACAGGGATCCAATGTAGAACTATCTGGCCAATCAAAGTACCGAATAACTCTTTAGCGCTAGTATCTCAACTGATGGCTGGTTCTTTGACCATCCGTGTACCTTCTCTTTCTTGAAAATTCAATTAAATTTTTCTTTCAATTCCAGCATTTCAGGAAAGACCTTCCGTGAGCAACCAATCTTTTTAAACTAAAGAGTTAAAGCTTTCCTGATTAATCATTTTGTTTTTTGCCACGAGCCAAGCCAATAGGAATAAATTAAATATATTTGATAATTTTACTCTAAAAAGAACAGCCAAGGATGGTTAACTTCAATTTCTTTTCAAAATAATGATTTTTTAGATTGGGAATGCTGGATTTTTTTAAACCTAAGACACGAGACGAATATTATTTCCAACATTATTATTTCTGCTTCCGTTATCTATCCAGTATTTCAGTTTAATAAATTGCAGCTTTCCCATAAAATCTATGCTATTTGAATTTCTTAAAATGAAACATTTGAGGAGATAAATAAAAAAAATTAACACCTACGGAAGTGATTTACGTATGCTGCAATTAATATTCACCTTTACAGAATTAAGTTTCATTTGTTATATGCAATTAACATCATCAATCTTCCTATTTTTAGGTAATGATTAATCACACAAGACCACACAAAATTATCGAGTAAAAATAATGATAATAAAAGATCGCCCCCATTCCGGACATACTAATCTGCAACAGCCATCTAGACATGTTTATACAGTCTGCAATTATCGCTTCCCTGTTAAAAATTGGAACGTAATACTCCTGTGTGTTTATGTATCGTTATTATTACAAAATTATTTTCATCATCATTATTGGAATTATTATGTCTATAATGCATGCAAAATCCTTCCAATCCATGGATATTTTCTATACTTTCACCCCTTATTTTTTCTCCTAATTATTAAAACCAATTTAAATCGTCTTAATGCAGTATTTCATGTACCTTAGTCAGGTAGCTCAAAGAATCTAATTAAATGAATGTCAATTCCAACGGTAGTTTATGGAACTTTTCGAGTAATTTACTGACCTCTCCTTTGAGATCAGGAACTAGAAACTTTTTGAATATGTTTGCTTCCTCCGTATCTTCCGTAGGTAGTTAGAGTTTTAATGAAGAATATTTTCAGATAATTATAAACTTCTTTTACATGGAATTTGAATCACGGATAAATTCGTACCATGCATCATGGTACATCATATCTATCTATTTATCTGTCTATCTTTATATATGTATATATATATATATATATATATATATATATATATATATATATATATATATATATATATATATACATATATATATATATATATATATATATATATAGATATATATATAGATATATATATTTACAAATACACATACATGTGAGTATACATATGTAGGTGTATTTAATTTTATAAATTTATTTATACTCAAACATATATATATATATATATATATATATATATATATATATATATATGTGTGTGTGTGTGTGTGTGTATGTATGTATGTATATATATATATATATATATATATATATATATATATATATATATATATATATATATATATATATATGTATGTATATATATACACAGTATATATATATATATATATATATATATATATATATATATACACAGTATATATATATATATATATATATATATATATATATATATTCTTTCTCAAAATTATCCCTAAATTAAGGGGCCGGTTGCTTAATACGCCATCTCCAGTGCCATCTACCAAAGTCATCCTCTTGCACCAAACTTCTTTTCTTCAGATCATCTTTCACATTATCTCGCCTTGTAATTATCTTCCTCCCTCTTGCCAGTCTTCCCTCCCCAATAGGTTCCTCCCTTGGTAGGGCTGTAAGAATACTATCACCTGATGTCCTGCCTTGCAGCCTTGCTTTTTAACAAGAGGCCAGGCCTACAGCCAATATTGCCTGTCAGTTAGAATATTTAGTCAAAAGTTAGGCCCACTACCAATAACTGTAGTTTATGACTGCAAGGGCATGCGGTTGTAAAATAACGATGCCAAATTAATTATTATGCTTTTATATATATATATATATATATATATATATATATATATATATATATATATATATATATATATATATATATATATATATATATGATGCAAAGAGAAGGAAAGCAGAAAATGAAAGCTATCACATGATTCGATGTTGTTGTTGCTTATTGGAAACGTCCCTGCCTATCAATCTATTGGATGGGAGTTCGAGATTCGCTTAAGCTCGATGATTTCTTGTAGTGTTTCCACCCTCACCATCCTTGGGGAGCCTACTGGGCTTCTTGCTGAGTCATCAGCAGCTCTTGCCAGGCCCTCTAGGGTCCCAACTGATCATACCTGTATATGGTCAGTTTTTAGGGCATTGTCCTTTTCCTTGCCTTTGCCATTCATGAGTGACTTTTAAACCTTTAAGTATCCATGCTAGAAGTTTCTATTGATTAAAAATTAAAGCAAAAGGGAAGATTGTCGTTTGGAAGTGAAATCTTCAATTTCCCGTATCAAATGTCTTCCACTTTACGCATCTTGGTTCCCCCACTGAAGGTGAGATACCCTTTCTTCTGCATTGCGAATCTTCTGCCTTCCATTTAAACAATGGCTTCTTAGTATTCCCGAAAGTAAACAGAGACAGAGACAAGTTAAATCTCCTCTCACAACGAGACTCTCATCAGATACATCCCTAGACAATTGTGAGATAACATTTCAGTCAACAGCCAGTGAAAGTTGAAGATGTTTAGTTTTTGGAAGCAAAGCATTAAAAGAATAAACTAAAAGTCTTATGTGGAACAGATTCATCAACACAGATAATAAACTGAGAAGACAGACCGCTGTTGTAAACGTCTTCTTGAATGCGTCGTATCTCTCTCTCTCTCTCTCTCTCTCTCTCTCTCTCTCTCTCTCTCTCTCTCTCTCTCTCTCTCTGTGACTTGAACACAATGGTTTCCCATTATTCCATTTCATTTCCCGATTTCTGCCTGCCATGTTCGTTCATTC
>NC_090736.1:17437422-17442422 GCF_036898095.1 Palaemon carinicauda | reverse complement strand
TGATCAGCTCAAAATTGCATATGCATTTAATCGCATAAAATTTCCCAAGATTTAAAGATTTTACCTATAAAATAAATCATTCCACCTGAAGGACTTCGAATCACATAGAAAAGTTTATATCTATGTAAGAAGGAACTATTTTGTGTCGTTCACCCTACTCATAGTTCACATGCACACCAACAGTTCTTACCAAAGAACACGGTCACGTAAACTACCGTTTTACTCTTCCAATTCCCATTATTGAGATGATAATTCTTTCTTCATAGTTATTTGCATATGTCACTTGTTTTTTTTTTTTTTTTTTTTTTTTTTTCCTCGAACTTAAAATATTCGACAAACTCAGCGATATTGTCGTACGAGTAGGCTACATATTACATTTTGTATTTTACTAGTTCAAGAAAAACAAGATTTTCAAATTAAGTGAAATAAAACTAAGACCTTTATATTATACCAATACCTCTCTCTTCTCTTTGGGTAACCAAAATTATGTATATGAGAAGTTAATGGTGTATGAATAGATATGTTGAAACAAATCTTAATAAATCAGTCAATGATGAAAAGAATGATTGATGATATAAATTCTTTGATATTGAGGGATTTCGATATATGCAAGAAAGCAAACAATAGGCAAGAAGTAGTTAGAGAAAGTCTTACATACATACATACATCCATCCATACATACATACATACACACATGCGCAGGCACACACAAATACATGCACGGACGTAGAGACACCGACACACACGTTACCCACTTGTTGACATTGACACCCACTATTCAAAAAACTATTTGCTGCTAAAAAACATAATGCGTTTCTTTTCGTGACGTCTCTCAAGGTAAACTTTCTTTTTTCGAATAATTCATATCCCCTATACAGAAGGATTTCGCGTCTCTTGGCAGTTCAATAAAAATTCGCAGTATTTTGCAGTTATTCTCTCTCTCTCTCTCTCTCTCTCTCTCTCTCTCTCTCTCTCTCTCTCTCTCTCTCTCTCTCTCTCTCTCTCTCAGTATATATATATATATATATATATATATATATATATATATATATATATATATATATATATATATATATATATATATATATGTGTGTGTGTGTGTGTGTGTGTGTATATATATATGTGTGTGTGTGTGCGTGTGTGTATGTTTGTGTGTGTATACATAGTGTCATTGTGTCAGTGTATATGTGCACAGCCGTTGATAAACATTTTATCTAAATACGAAATCACTTCAATCTAATAACTAATTCATTCACATAAGATTATCAGTCGACCTATTTTCAATATGAATACAATTTCATATATCATTGAGAGGAAACTATGTTTACCTTTAGCATTTCATTAAAAGAGGTGTGATTGGTATTTTAATGAAGATCATATCATCTTTCAAGTAAACAGAGTTGATTAAACCTTCTTCTCTCATACGATTATCATCACTCTTATTGGAGGATTTTTCTCTCCTTTATGTAAACGAAAACTACTTGCATAAAATTCTGTGCTGGCTCGAGTAATTAATGAGGTCGTTATTATTCATGTGAGGTGACCTAATTACTGAATAATCAGGGAATGTAATTTTAGGAAATTGAAAGAAAAGCTTTCGTAGAGCCAAGCGATCGCATTTAAAACAGTTCGACATTTTTTTTTATTTGTCAAGTACATAAGGAACTTTCAAGGTATATTTTTCAATAAAAACGACTGGATTTAATTAATTTAGGAAAATTAGTTTTCGTGCTCTTTGTTGCTTTAAAAGTGGAGATTTTATTATTGTTCTTCTTGTTTTTCTTGGAAAACATCAAAAGAAAGATGGGGACTTCATTCCTTGATGTTACATTTGATAAATATTAGCCAGAATCTGAAGACTTTATCCTTTCTATGTTCCATGTTCCTACTGACAGTCTTCAGTCGGAAACTAATCTCTTGTAACAGAGAGTGAATAGAGATGAAGCCTTCCCGTCTATCAGTTACTCTTTAAGAACTTAAGACTTTATCCTCTCTTTGTTTGTTTAGAGAAATATCGTTCGAAGGCTAAAGACTAGCTCTTCACTCGTCCTCATCTTATACATCATAAAAATCTAATGTTTATACTCTCTATAATTTTCTTCATTAACATCAGTTAAAAGCTCAAGAATTCCTCACTTCTCTGTTCCTCTTGAGAAACATCCGTTAAAAGCTGAAAACTTTCTCTGTTCTCAGTTTTTTCTTGAAAAGCTTCAGTCAAAAGCCAAAAATTTTCCTCCTATCTCTGTTTATCTTAATAAAGATCAGTCAAAAGTCAAAGAATCCATCCCTTCGTTTACTTAAAAAAAAATAATAAATAATTATAGACGTCGTCTCTCCTGTTTCTTTTGTTGAACATCGGACAAGAAATGAATACTCTGCCCTTTTTTCATTTCCCTGAATAAACTATAAAAAAAGCAGCTTCTTACTGAAAGCACACTTCTTGTATATTATTTTGATATGTCCTACTATAATGTCTTCCTCTCTCTGGAATGTTAATAAGTATGACCTCTGCTATAAAATACAAGAGCTGAGTCAGCCAGTATGTAATGGACAACTTTCTGGGTAATGTTTCACATTTCTCCAAGATTATGTTGAAGTAAAACTCTTCAGTGTATGCAGGATTGGCATGTATTGTGTTACCGTCTCTAATCTAATAGTAGTCCATAGTTACCCATCACAAAATTTTAAGTACCTCAATAGATAATGAATGTAAAGTGAATAGTATTAAGGGGTAGTATTAATACTCCCACCATCTGTGTGCATTGAAAAAACTCTAATGTCTTCTTAAACCGCTCTTTGCCAATAAACTGTTTGAATTTGAATTTGAATTTGAAAAGATCATCGCCCGAAGATGCAACTAGCCAAACTATCAAACAGCAAATGATAGACTAAAACAATTGTTTTTATCATTTACTATAGATAAAATAATAAATTTTTGTAATAACACTATTCCGTCGGTACAGAATAATTCACCCGAATAAAATTCCTTCTTTTAAGTAATTACAATCCCGTCCTTTCCAAAATCTAATTGCACGGTGTCAGTCGCAACTCGAATAATTTATCAAATTTATGTCAAATTCACAAATAACTTCTTGTATAATCTTATCGATAGACAGATAGACAAAAACCTAACGAGTACATAAGATGACAAACTTGAAACCCAAACCATATGCTCCTCAACATACTTCTTGATACCAGATATCCTATTTTTTCAGCAGTATTGACATCATCACCTAAGCTCAGTATTTTATAACCTACTCTAATCAACATCTGTTGTGCCTTTATGGCATTTTCTATACTAGTTTAGCAATTTGGTAACTTGTCTATCAATCTATATCTTTTGTAAGGTAAGTCTTCTTTGATTACAAGAATTGATATATGGAAGCTGCCGTGGCAACGTGTTCGCCTAACATTTGCATGGCAGCATATCCCCGCCCGGGACTGTGCGTTTAAGCTGTTTACTAAGGGCCACTGCTGTGGCTGGGCACCACACTGGGGGATTGGGCTTCCCCAGGTGACGTTCTGGTGGGCATCTATTCTGATGAAACTGGAACTGAAACCAGACATTTTTAACCTTTAAGTAAGGTTTCTGTCTACCTTGCCATAACTGTCGAAAAAAAGAAAAAGAATATAAGCGAAGTTTAAATTATCTATAATAGATGTTGTGTTATATCAGTTCATTGTTGACTGCTAACACAACCATGCTAGGTAAAAGTCATTGTATTTTCATTTTACTGTAATTGACAAATCTATTATTGTAGTACACATACTTCATGAATGAAATAGCTAGACCTTACAATACACCTTACAATTAATGGGGGTTAAGTAACAAAGACTCTAGCTAGCTAGCTGAAAACTTAGCGTTTTCTTTCTGATTAGCAGCTTGAAATGTTTGACCTTCAATATCCTAAACCTTTCATCAACGCCCTCGAATTAGAGGGGTGTCACCTTTCTCCACGTTAGAAAGGTGTGCGACTGTAATCTATAGTGTTGGTCCACTGGTCTAATAATATTTCTAAAACTCTATTTCCTCTATTCTAACCTGATTTCGAAACATTGTACTCGAAATTTATATTTTCCTTCACTACATTAGATGGTTTCTCCTTCTTCTTTGTATGCATCTTTTCCCACTTTTATATGGGGTCGATGTTTCTGACCAGCTTTCTCCATCTACCTCTGTCCCACACTTCATCACCGGTTAATCCCTTTGATCGAAGGTCATCCTTGATATAGACCAAAGGGAAGGTGGATGGACTGTATCAAGGATGACCTTCGATCGAAGGGATTAACCAGTGATGAAGTGTGGGACAGTGGTAGATGGAGAAAGCTGGTCAGAAACATCGACCCCATATAAAAGTGGGAAAGGATGCAGACAAAGAAGAAGAAGAAGGAGAAACCATCTAATGTAGTGAGGGAAAATAAAAAATTCGAGTACAATGTTTCGAAATCAGATTGGAGTAGAGGAAACTGAGTTTAAAGTAGATTATTAGACCAGTGGACCCACATTAGATGGTTTATTGAGTTAATTATCAAAATTTTACTTTGGTTTATTCATTTGATTATCCAATATTTACATAAGTTATTAAGTTATTTATCTAATTTCTACGTTAGTCTATTAAAGTAATTATCCCATTTTTTCATTGGTTATTTAGTTATCTAATTTTTACATTAGTTTATCAAGTTGATTATCCAATTTTTACATTCAATAAGTTATCTCGCTATAATAAACTTTATTTATCAAATTTAGGTTTGTGACTGAAACACTCTCTCTCTCTCTCTCTCTCTCTCTCTCTCTCTCTCTCTCTCTCTCTCTCTCTCTCTCTCTCTCATTTACAAAAGCCCCACAACATTCTCGTAATGATCCATTAAGAGCGACCTTCGACGAAGCGGGCTCGTTAACTACCACTGGACACGATGTAATGCATTTCATCACAACACCATGGAGAGATCTAGAGTATTTTAATGCAGTGAAATATCTGACTGATAGTTTTTTTCTGTTT
>NC_090736.1:17419922-17424922 GCF_036898095.1 Palaemon carinicauda | reverse complement strand
TATACATATATGTATATATATATATATATATACATATATGTATATATATATATATATATGCGTGTGCGTGTATATAATTATATATGTTTGTATGCTTGTTTGTTTGAAAGTATTTCTCTAACACAAGTTGTAGGGAAAACCTACATCAAGTTGTCAGAATCATCTCAATTCAATAAGAGGCTTTCTACATTAAAAATCGTAACAGCAATATCATCATCATCACAATCTCCTACCACTATTCACGTAAAGGGCCTCAAAAGGATTCATTGACTAAATTCATCAAAGGACAGCCAGTTCTTTGTGATGCGCAGTGCATATCTAACTAAGGCAAGTGACCCCTGCTGGTCCCTACTGATGCCAGTAAGATTATTCGCCAGGCATCAAGAGTAGAAGCCGAAGAGACATCATTTCTATCGTCTTAAACCCAATCCAACACCGTGCTGTTAGTGACTTCATCGAGATTTAGGGGGATATTTCTTCCATATATATATATATATATATATATGTATGTATGTATATATATATATATGTATATATATATATATGTATATATGTATATATATATATATATATATATACATATATATATATATATGTGTATATATATATATATATATATATGCGTGTGCGTGTATATAATTATATATGTTTGTATGCTTGTTTGTTTGAAAGTACTTCTCAAACACAAGTTGTAGGGAAAACCTACATCAAGTTGTCGGAATCATCTCTATTCAATAAGAGGCTTTCTACATTAAAAATCGTAACAGCAATATCATCATCATCACAATCTCCTACCACTATTCACGTAAAGGGCCTCAAAAGGATTCATTGACTAAATTCATCAAAGGACAGCCAGTTCTTTGTGATGCGCAGTGCATATCTAACTAAGGCAAGTGACCCCTGCTGGTCCCTACTGATTCCAGTAAGATTATTCGCCAGGCATCAAGAGTAAAAGCCGAAGAGACATCATTTCTATCGTCTTGAACCCAATCCAACACCGTGCTGTTAGTGACTTCATCGAGATTTAGGGGGATATTTCCTCCATATATATATATATATATATATATATATATACAGGGGAATGCAAAAGTATGTAGCCTGTATAGGTAAAAAAAGGGAAAACACGTACATATTATTCACTGCATTTATTATACAAAAAAACAAATATTGCCAAAACATGTAATGTGAATTATGTGTAATAATAAACCCGTAGTAAGTAGCACTAATCCCCCAGCTACTTGAATTGCTTGCAGTCAGACTTCACACACTCATCTAATCGAGAACGAACGTTCACTCATGCACACTCTAGGTCAAAGGTCTTTCTTGATAAGCATCGATTTCCTGCCAAGACTCCAAAAATAACAGCATTTTAATGAGGGAAATGACTAAAAGTGCTTGGATTTTATTACAATATATCTTGTTTTCACATCCATGTAATATGCCAATATTTTTACTGATGTGACTAATATATATATATATATATATATATACATAGTATATATACAGTATACATACATATATATATATATATATATATACATAGTATATATACAGTATACATACATATATATATATATATATATATTTATATACATATATATATATATATATATGTGTGTACATTTATTTATCTATATATACATGTATATATAAATATAAATATACATACATACATACATACATACATATATATATATATATATATACATTATATATATATATATATATATATACATTATATATATATATATATATATGATATAGATATACAGCAGCTATATGTATATATATATATATATATATATATACATATATATATATATATATATACATATATATATATATATATATATATACATATATATATATATATATATATAATTATATATTTGTAATATATAATCTGACACCAGATATATTATTTGAAATACTAAAACTAATTCATTAACGAGAATTCCGAGTTAAGAGATGTACTCTCTGTAATGAAAGAATATATCATAACTCTGTAAAAAATAATAACTGTTTTGTATAGCACACGTGTCAATTTCCATCATTCCATACAATCTATCTCTATATGTTATTTGTTCAAAAATAATAAAAAACACGTACTATTTCAATATTCTTTTATAAAATACATAAAATACGATATATTTTTAACCTAATAAAAATTACACTTTATATGAAATAAAGTTGTTATTACCTCAAATATCTGATACCTTTAAAATCATTGCATATTTTCTTGAAGATTCGATATTTCTTTATCTAAATCTCCACGTTCAAGAAAAAGGCTGTTTATTCGTCTAGTATTTGATTGAGCGGACTATTTACTTTAACAGTCTTTTCAGTCTTTTATAGGTATTCTTAATAATGAGAGAGAGAGAGAGAGAGAGAGAGAGAGAGAGAGAGATCAATGATTGTCAGGATGAATAAATAAAGAGAGCAGATCATGACGACCAAGGAGTTTGGATGTATCAAAGACCTTAATCTATCCGCGAAGACTCTTGGGAAGAGAGAGAGAGAGAGAGAGAGAGAGAGAGAGAGGGAAATACAGGGAACGAACAGACAAACAATTGTCAGAGAGAGAGAGAGAGAGAGAGAGAGAGAGCAAGCAATAATTGTTAAGGCTATGAGAGAGAGAGAGAGAGAGAGAGAGAGAGAGAGAACAGGCAGTGATTGCCAGGTCCCTCTCTAAACTATTCTTGTTAAGCGTCTCCTGATAAGACTGGCGAAGAAAAGTTTTAAGGTTTATGGGCCTCAAACTTTGGATATATATCACAGGTGACCAAAATTTTTTTTAGGGAAAATGGAAAGTTTCTTGGACCTTTTCTTAGATTAGGTGATATATAGGGACTCTTAGGGTCGCTCTCACCTTTTTATTCCACTTTCACAAAATTACATTATTTTTTGCTTAATCTGCGGCTTGAATAATTGAATGACTTTAGTCGGTTTTCATTTTGTTCTGTATACTTAACATTTCTCGCTGTTATATATATATATATATATATATATATATTATAGTATTCCTTTCTGGTGAAAAGGTTTGTATATCGCCATGTACTAGTCAAGGCCACCCTTAATAGGTAGGTTTGCTGTGAGCGATCAGACAGCGTGGTGATGAAAACCAATCAAATCCCAGATATAAATAAGCACATGTCTGAGGCCTTTGTCATGAAGTGGATGAGAAAAAGCTGCATTTGTTGTTGTTGTTGTTGTTGTTGATATATACAGTATCTATATCTTATATCTATATAAGATACATATATGCATATATATATACATATATATATATATATATATATATATATATTATATATATACATAATATATATATATATATTTATATATATTTATATATGTATATGTATATATATATATATATATATATATATTTTGTTTTGTTCTTGTTGATGTCGGCTACCCCCCAAAATTGGGGGAAGTGCCTTTGGTATATGGATGGATGGATATATGTATATATATATATATATATATACACAAAATCCAATGAATCATGGTCGCCATCCTCGATCTGTGACTAATAGTTACGAATCTTGGTACCTGTTTCTGCAATGGTCAAGCAAAACAGTGCATACGTAGCAACTTCTCTATTGGCTTGGTGTGTGTCTGTGTGTCAGCGAAAATATAAAAGGAAAACATCATACTAAATGTAAATTGAACTCGTCGCTTTTTTTTTAATACACTGTCATTGAACACTGAACTTAAAGGTATTTTTCAAGAGTACAAGTCATTGATAATGAAGACCAATTACAAAATACACACACATATATATATATATATATATACGTGTGTGTGTATATATATTCATATATATATATATACATATATATATATATATATATATTATATATATATATATATATATAATAATAATAATAATAATAATAATAATAATAATAATAATAATAATAATAATGATACTAAAAGTAAAACATTGGTTTGAAACTACCATAAAACAATCTATGTACAAATTGCCTCTTTCATCGGAAGATACATCAAACCATTTTCCACAACTTGAGGAGGACATCTTTAAAATGAGTTTTCAATTTACTATTACACACACGAATTGAATCATTGTCATGTCCAAATTAGAGTTTCTATATCTCTTGTGCAAATACCATGTTCTTCCGCAAAAAACAGTAATTATAAAATCAACTTGATATCTCTTAATTTTATCTTCTATTAGATTGATTTTACATCAAAAGTGACATTAGATTTCCCTTGACAGTATCAGTCCCAAACTTGCAAAAAATACTTTCCTCGAGGTTTTCTCTAAGAGGCCATGTTTAATTTCATCTAAATATTCGCATAAGAAAGATATTGAGGTATATGTCTGATTTTCCCAAATCCATTGCAAAACTGGAGATAATACAAATTTGTAACCCTAACTGTTGTTAATATTTTCCAGAATTATTTTTAGAGGCAATAAATGGTGTTTTTTAAATTATTTGATACAAATATACCTCTGGCCTAAATTATATAGCATTCTAAGGTTTGGCACAACCCACTGAAAGATGGTTAAAAAGATGAACACATAGCCTACAGTTCAAAGCAGAAATTATTCTTGTTAAAATTTCTTCAGGAGTTTCTCCATTACCCAAACACACCTTACACACAATGGTCAGCCCCTCGTCCAGGTTTCAACCTCCATGCAGCAGTATCTCCCCCTTTGACTTTTCCATCTGGAATCCCTCCATTATCCATGCACGTCTTACACACAATGGTCAACCGTACACAGTTTAGCCGACGCAGGACCGTATCTCACTTGTAATTTCATCGATTCCTCGAAAGAGAAAGGTCATTGGTGTCAACTGGCATAACACCCATGGATTCAGAAACGTAAAAAGACGGAAAAATGTTGAGCCACCTTTACCAAAGAGTGTCCTTTTACGAACAATTTTACTGCTCTATTTTGCAACGGGACATTAAAATAAATGACGCTGTTTTGATGCCGGATGTCACAGACGCATGGGCAATCCAAGCAG
>NC_090736.1:17402422-17414922 GCF_036898095.1 Palaemon carinicauda | reverse complement strand
CAAAGCTCTGCAGTAAAAGGAAAAAAAAAAAAACAGACCGACGTTGAACCGTGCAATACGAAGGTGATAACTAATCATAGGTTTCCTAGTGTTAATACAGACAGACCCAGCACAACATAATAATCCTACACCCCCCCCCCCCCCTCGACCCCAAGAAGACTAAGTACCTTAAACCTTGGGATGTTCCTTAACGACTCTATGCCTTCCGTTCCCCTTGAGCAAACTCGCCTTTCATACTCAATTGCTGAGGATTGAACAGCAAAGCTTCCTTCCAATCCTAGAAAAGGTGATTACATGAAAGCTCTCTCTCTCTCTCTCTCTCTCTCTCTCTCTCTCTCTCTCTCTGTCAATATGGACGGATTAATGTGTACAACTTAAAAAATTCTTGGAGAAATAACTGCCTGTTTTTTGTCATGATTCTGTAAATTTTATTTTCAACACATATAGAAGATAATCCAAACCTTCTTTATGATAGTCTGCTGTATTGTCTTTCTCTCAGTTATAAAAGTTTTTTTCGTGTGGGAATGTTTAAGTTGTCAACAGGCCAAAAATAGAACATTTGCTCGAAATATATACAGTAGTACAATAACTTAATATTTCTTTAATAATCATAAAATCCTTGTTGTAAAGAGGACTTAAATGGTAAGTGCATTTTATACTTAAAAGTTAATATATTTCATTCAAATTGGGAAGCGTAATCCAGTAAAAACTTGAAATAAAAACTTATTCTAACTTTATCATCGTTAGATGGCTTTAGGAAAAATAAAAAGAGTGGGCTTAACAGTCTCATCCCTCAATGAAAAGGCTACTGAGAAGCCAACTTCGTATAACATATATATATATATATATATATATACATATATATACATATATATACATATATATATATATATATATATATATTTATATATATATATATATATATATATAAATATATATATATATATATATAAATATATATATATATATATATGTATGTATATATATATATATATATATGTATATATACATGTATATATATATATATATATATGTATATATACATGTATATATATATATATATATATGTAAACATGTGTATATATATATATATATATATATGTATATATATATATATATATACATATATATACAGTATATATATATATATATATATGTGTGTGTGTGTGTAGCTTAGTGGCCTGTCATTTATGATGGATTTCAATTCCCCCAAAATGCAGGATAATTCATCATAACTGAGAAGATCTCGACCGATTACCTTCTTCATACAGGTTTTCAATAGTCCGATCAATCTCTCCCAGATTGCACCGAACCAAGGTGCTCTTGCTGGTATAAATTTCCACTTACACTCTATTTTTCTCCAGATGGTTTTGAAAAATGGGGCTATCTGCCATTGTTTTCAGATATTCAGATGCTGCTACGAAAGTAGTGGCGTTGTCACTCAACATTAGTGAAGGAAAGCCTTTACGGCTGCTAAACTTCCGGAAGGCCATGAGGAATGAGTCAGCGGACTGATTTCTGACTAGTTTCAGATGTATACCCCTAGTGATCGGGCATGTGAATAGTATGACATACACCTTCTCCGGATTTTGCTTCCCTTCCTTTATCCATAACGCCCCGGTGTAATCCACCCCCGTAACGCTAAAAGGTTGTTTCCGTTGTGCCCGGAATTCCGGTAATGGGGGTATTATATTAGTTCTAAATGGTTTTCCTTGAACTTTCTTGCAGATCACACAATGATGTAACACGCCCTTGACCAGTTGTCGCAGCTGTGGAATCCAGAACTCCTGTTTTACACTAGTTACAGTAGCGTTCACCCCCATGTGTGCTTGCATCAAATGATGTCGTCTTATTAACAACTTACTCAGAACACTACCCTTTGGCAGTAAAGTGGGAAATTTGACTTCTTCAGGCATTGTCGCGTGTTCCAACCTGCCTCTACATCTCATTACATTATTATCCAAAACAAATTCAACTGGTGAATTAATGTAAATTTTGGGTTTGTTTCCTCCCTCTTCAGGGCTTTATATTCTTTTGGAAAGTACTCTATCTGCACAAGAACAATTGTTTTGACCTTTCCTTCTTGTAACTATTCCAGAGTCAAACTACCAGTTTTTCTGTTATTGGTTGATAATTTGCAATTCTTTACAAATTGCATTATCCAAGCTATGGTCTTAAAGACCTTGCCAGCTCTGCTGAATCTTTCCCAATCCAGCAGGCGTGTTGCACCTATGTCCCCTACAACATTGACCACAATGTCCTGTTCACCCTGTATATGTGTACACCCAACCCATGACCTATCAATTGGTAGAGTGTGATTTTTTAACCAAGGCGGTCACTCCCACCAAAAGGAGTTTTTTGCTAACACCTTAGCATTCTTTCCCCGTGTCAACCAATCACTGGGATTTTCAGATGACGGTACGTAAGACAGGACTGACCCCGGAATCAAAGAGTTAATCTCAATTACTCTGTTTCTCACAAACACAGGCAGAACATTACTGGACACAATCCAGCTAAGGGCGACTTTACTGTCTGACCAGACATATAATTGTTTAAACTTCTTCTCATTAAAGGGGTCAATAATAAATTTTGTCATTCTTGCTCCTAGCAACAATGCCATTAGTTCCAATTTCGGAATTGTCAATTCCTTGATGAGCGCCACTCTGCCATTTGCTAAAATTATATTAGAGCTTTCACCATTTGCTCTATAGGCCACACAACCATATGAAGTTTCGCTAGCATCGCAGAATATGTGTAAGGTATCACCAGTTCCTAGGCTAGTACTCTTAGGAAAAGATATTTTAAAACACTTCTCCAAGTTCTTGCGTATTCCACTCCATTCCTCTTGTAGCGGGTTGGTGAGTTGTTCGTCCCAATCTAGATGTTGCTTCCACAATTTCTGCAAAAATATCCTTGCTTTCATAGTAACAGGGAGAAGCAATCCCAATGGATCGTATATTTGGGCAAGGGTACTGAGATTCTTTCTCTTTGTTTGACTCGATCTTTTAATATGAGTTGGATTGATAGTTAAAACGTCTTTAATTATATCCCAATTCAATCCCAATACTTTATGAATTTGTTTTTGTTTGGCTTCAATTTGATAAGCAGCAGCAATAGTTTGTATAGACTCGCTATTGCTAACCCACTCCTTCAAATATAAGTGAGCCTGAGCAAATATTTTGTTGGCATTAAAGTATAAATCCATCAACTCAGATTCACTATTAGCCGTAAATTGCAAATTATCTACGTACAAACCTTTCTTCAATCTTTCCACTACATCCACTGTATTGGACCGGGGTAACCACGAGACCACAGTGGACAAGTGATGCTTGATGGTTGCATTTAAAAGAAAAGGTGAACTTGTAGCTCCAAATAATACTACTCTAAATCTGTATACTAATAATTTACTATTGGGATCTGTTGGATTTTCCCACCATAAAAAACGCGTATAATTGCGATCTTCTTCACGCAACTGTACCATTAAAAATGCCTTCTCAATATCACTAATACAAGCAAAGGTGTTAGTTCTAAATTGCAGCAGGACTCTGAGTAGATCAGCTGTTACGTGTGGTACAGTCCATAGACAATCATTCAGGCTTAATCCACTTTTACCTTGTTTTGATGAGCAATCAAACACTATTCTTATTGGAGTAGTAGCACTGTCTTTAAGCACTCCATGATGTGCCAAGTAATGACAATCCACATCAGATTTATTATAGATCACCTTCTCAATGAATCCTCTATCTTCTTGCTCTTGCAAGATTTTTTGATAACGATCCAAGTAATCCACATCCTTCTGAAACTTGATGCTCTGCTGTCGAAATCTACTCATGGCTAAACCAAAATTTGTTTTCAATCTGAATCTATTGGTTCTCCACGGCAACGCCACAACATACTGTTTATCAATTTCAGAATAGGTTATAGTGCTCTCAAAGACCTTTAAGACCCTCTGGTCTTGTTCTCGCAACTCACTGAAATCTATTCCCAGTCTGTCCAAACTCCACAATGCGTCCAGATCAATCTTGGGATTTTCATTATGAGTATCTTCAATTTCTTCAGTTTGTACAGCTAGCTTCAAAATTGTCACTTGAGTCTCCCTAGTGGGGGGAGCACTACATGTGCCTGACACCACATAACCAAATATGGTCGGCAACAATATTAATTTTCTAACCCTTTTGAACCCTGGATGCAAAATATTATAAACATTATCAACCCCTATCAACAATTCAGTAGTTGATTGATTCTCAACAGGCAACTCAAAATCTTTATCAGCCAAGTTGATCTTAGTTTTACCTAACGATTTTAAACTTCTCTTAACCTCGAATTTCTTCTCATATTCTGGCAGCTCATCCACCACTATGC
This sequence comes from Palaemon carinicauda, assembly GCF_036898095.1. Classification (NCBI taxonomy): domain Eukaryota; kingdom Metazoa; phylum Arthropoda; class Malacostraca; order Decapoda; family Palaemonidae; genus Palaemon; species Palaemon carinicauda. The sequence continues at coordinate 17,410,560 of NC_090736.1, read as the reverse complement.
AGTCCATTATTATCAACTTACCTTTATGCGGTATGGAGACGCTTATCAACTCGTATTCATGAACAGGTTTACTAGCTAGATAACCTCTCAAGGCTATCTTTTCAACTCCTTTGGACCTATATTGCAGTCTCTCTAGAGTCGATCTTTTAATGAATGTCCTCTCGGCACAAGTATCCAACAGCCCTCTAAGTCGTACCATTCGACCTTTCTTCCCTTTCAGGGGAATTGTTGCTGTTGGTAATATGGATTGCTTACCTGATTTATTTGGTTTGTCCTGCTCATTTACTGATAGCGTTCCCATTTGTACACCACTTTGTTTATTCTTGCTTTGTGTTTTTGTTTGGTCTCTATCACACAAGATGCGATGATGTCTCATCTTACAACCATTATTGCAACTTGATTTGTCACAGTCCAAACTAAAATGCTTCTTAGAAGCGCACACAAAACATAACTGCAAAGCTCTGATGCGATTCAACCTTTCATCTCTGGTTGTGTAAGTTTTGCACTGCGTCCACCAATGTTCTTTATCACAAAGAGCACATCTTGTGGATTGCTGATAACTGGACTTATTCACATTTCCCTTGGTTTTCTGTCTTAACAGCTTGAGATTGATTTACTGTGAATGTAGATATTGACGACAGAGTTTTAGTTTTATTCCCATCAGTTGAAACAAAAGTTCTTAGATTGCGAATCTCCTCTTCTAGGTATTTCTTAAAGGTGTCTAATACCAACCAATCGTCTCCACACCTACGCTTCCCAGTCTCACTCACGCTTTGAGGCAATTTGGTATAGAGCAAAATAACATAAAGCTCATTTAATTCCAGCCTTTCACTTTCAAGCGATCTTATTGAGCATTCAAAATTAGCTCTGAAAGTTTGCAATGATTCAGAATTGGCAGCAGGAGATTCCATTTCTGGCACTCTTCTCACCAGAACATGCTTAATTTCATCTCTCTTTCCATAAGTAGATAGGAGAAGAGCTACAGCTTGTGGATAATTGGCGGCCTCAAATTTAAATCCCGAGATTAATTTCGAAGCTTCTCCTGTGAGCAAACTTAGTAAATATGAAAACTTCTTAATTGGTTCCAAGTCTTTCCGCTGGTGTACTGACACATCGTATAGTTCCCAGAAGGAATTCCATTCTCATATATCTCCAGAGTAATGCGGAAGATCTAGTTTGGGGAATCTAATACTGGCTGTAGGTAGTGGCGGTGGTTGCGTTAGCGGATTTAGTAACTTCAAATTGTTAGTAATAGAGCTATTGAGTTTGCCGATATGTGTACGGACGTCTCTTGCATATTCAGCTAGATTTATCATTTCATCAGACATTTCTTCTTCTTTAAATAAATCCAAAATTTGTTCATCCAAAGCAAGAACTTTGTTCAAATTATCTAAAATAAAATCCCTAAGGGAAGTTATAGCATCAATATCAGTTGAATCGATCGCTTTGGTCATCTTCCCAATAAAACGTGTGATAACGGATTTATAACCGCCACGTCTACGCTTCAACGACTCCATTGTGACAAGACCAAACTCAGACAATACAAATACAATATATTCAAATTTTCAATAAATAATAAATATCCATCCAACTATAATAACTGGGTTCAAAAGTTAATATTAGCAAATTTTCACAAAGGTGACTCATCACCCAATAATGTTCTCCTAAATTAAACAATGAAAAGGAGAAATTTTATTATACAGTACGTGCGTAGTGGAATGTGCAGGCCCTGTCCCATACTTAACCCAGCCCTAAATCTGAAGAGGAAGGACGGGGTAACCACGATCCTATTCACCTTCTACCACCCTTTACTTTTCACATATTTGTTTGACTCAATGCAAATACGTTGAGCCAACGCCTTGTAACTTATATGATGGAAATGAATCCCATCTCTGGCTAAATCACCTTCTGATAATAAAGTATGGATCACCCTATCTCTTGTATCTCGCTTTAATTTTTTGTTTAAACAGTTTTTTCTCTTTAGATAGTTTTCGGCAGAGGTTCTAGAAGGTGTTTTAGGTATTTCTATTAACATAACAAAAACCTCTGAATTATTGATTGTAAGTAGACTCTCTACCAATCCTAGAATATATTTGTGAATACTATTCACCAGGTTAGGGTTATCTCCTGGTACATCTAAGTCATTGCTACCTATGAACAAGATAGTGATACTAGGCCCATAGGTAGTAAGTTCGGTTATCAGGCCAGGTGTCATAAGGTTGGTTGTAACAGCCCCTGGTCTACCAAATGTCTTGTATTCTAAGGGTTGCAATAATGCCGATCTACCACTATGAAAACAATTCTCCATATGGGTGACATGAGAATGTCCCACAATAGCTACTTTACGCTTCATTATTAAATTGTTAAACGAGAAATATTCTAACAAGAAAAAATTTAGATTAATTCAAAGTAAAGGAAAATAACAAAACCAAAATTAAGACTTAAGGCAAGCAGGACAAGGCCTTACAAATTTAATCAAACTTCATATTCGAAACCGTTTTAATCAAGCTTGAAGTGCCTCTAACCTACAAATAGCGCGAAAAAAAAAGGTATTTACTGTTTCTTGCGGCACCACACAAAGAGAAAAGGAGACGGGTTAATCACGTCTGGTTATGTAGGCAGGATACTGCATACCATTTTAAAGAAACGCGCAAAAACAAAATGATTCAACAATGTTAGGGAGGCTATGCATTATCCAGCAAAACATCAACACAACATAGTTAATAGCAAGAAAACCCTGCGTAAATGTCCAATAGAATCACCAATGGTATTAAGCGTACATGTGACTAGACCCAAGAATTATTATATGATCGGCGTTCAAACAAAGAAATTGTCGAAAAATCTCACAAATTTCACATAAACCTGGTTAACACGGCAACATATTTCTGCGGATTTATACTAGAGATTCATCAAACTGGCTTACGACTTCATATATCCCGCGGACAAGTACTACAAACTTTTACCAACTTAGCTCACAACACCAAATATACTGCAGACATATCCTGGTCACGGCACCAAATCTCGTTACTTATTAGGGTCAAACAAGCAACAACATATAATGACTTCAGTCAATTACAGAAATGACTAATTACCAGATTCGTTTAAGAGAACTCAAGACCTTTTCTCTACATAAAGAAATTCATTGCGTTGTGTTACAAAGACAAAAGGACATACTATATTCTATTGAGCTTTTTCCCACCAATTATTACTTACTAGTTTCATATGAAGTTCTTGCCGAGTTCGGATTACAATAGGCACGGGTAAACCACGATACCATTAATATATATTTAATTTTACCCAGTCACGGAATCCCACGCACAGATATGCATATCCCTAGCGATTTATCCCATTCAAGGCAATTAAATAATATAAGATACTCATCCAAACTTCGGTTGACTAATTCATCCACTTCATTAAATGCTGGGAAGGAACGGCATCGTTAATCAAAGTGAAATTCTCTTCACTCTGATTAAGTGTTGAGAAGTGACAGGCAGCAACTGTGGCCGTTACCTCTGCTGCCTCTGTCGTGAAAATAATACGTTTGCTCTCTCTCCCAAAGCCACGACTTCCGCCTCGTTCGCTCATGACAAAAGAAACAACAAAACGAACGAAACCAGCAATCCAACGCAAACCGAACGAAACTTTCAAACAACTTACATCGCATTGTTAACCAATTATACAAGTATTCACAAGACAATATTCCTTGGTAACAATGCTTATTACAAATAAATATAAATAAAACATTCATTTGTACACAAACCTGCACATTTCCACCTAACGCAATGTAATATAAAGGAACATTTTCCATATACAACATGAACATAGATATTCAATAACAATTGATTTTCCATGTCGTTATTGTAAGTAACGACAAGAACTAAAGGAATATTTCATCTAGGCAGAAGTGAATATTGAAAAAGACAAAGCTATCGCAGAGATGATATGACATATTTGGACTTAATAGTATCAATATTTGCATTAAAATATTATATGGCCTAAATATCTCAAAAACATATACTCGTTTAAATTTTCTCGCATGAATATCTTTAAGACATGTTGTACAGCAATATGTAGAATATAGAAATCCACTTTTGATGGCATTTGTGGACTATGAAAATGCCTCTGATACTGTGTACCGGCTAATTTTGTGGAGAGTCATGTGTTTTTATGGAGTTCCTCTTAAAAATGTAAATTTGACTAATTCTGTCTATGAGCAGAGCAAGTGCAAAGTTAATGTTATTGGAGTCCTATCAAAATAATTTCCAGTGAACAGCAGAGCACTCCAAGGGCATATGTTGTTTATCCTCTCCATGGCTTTTGTAATGCATAGAAGAGTTAGGGATGGTGGAGCAGGAATGGACTGGATTGGTAACAGGAAATTAGCTGACCAAGAGCATCTTGATGATGCTGTCCTTATAAGTAGAACACCACAGGACTTGCAGCGCTTGCTTGCCAAAATGCATGAAATGTCACATAAGGTTGGGCTCGAGTTAAAAAGAAGAAAGACAGATGATGAGAACGAGATATGCAATGGAAGATGAAATATCATTGGAAGGAGAAAGTATTAATGAGGTAGAATCGTTTAAATATTTAGGAACTATGATCTCTAATAAAGGGTCTTTAGAATTGAAGTTTAATGAGAGATTGAAAAAAAGCAAATTGATGACCAGATCGAGTAGAATTTGGAAATAAAATCCCCTGAAATTACATATGAAAATTACTATATGGCAAGCAGTTGTGCTATATCAATGAAACAATATCCAACATATTTTGTAAATATGAGAGCCAAGTCTTCAGAAGAATATTAGGAGTTTAATGGCAGGACAGGATTAGAAATTAATCTATAAGAGAGATCACTAAAGTGACATAATTATGTGGATGAGATCATGATGAGGGGTATATGAAGATGGTTTGGGAATGCTCTTAGTACTCCCCAAGAAAGATTAGCTCGCCAAACTTTTAACTGGGCTCCACAAGGAACTAGAAGAGGTGGAAGTCGCAGCCTTACAAGGCTGAGAGCTATGGAGACCCTTTGCGTCAAAAGGAGTAGGGGATGATGATGGTGATGAATATCTTTACAACTATCATCCGAATATCAAGACACATAACAATGTAGAATAGGAGATCTGACTTAGTTATACAACTTCAAGGAGCTACTTGGTTGATCCAGTAATTGAAGGAGATTCTCTCTCCTTTAGTGGAATGGAAAAAGGTTGTGAGTGTGAGGGAAATTAGCATTCGAGAAAGATTTGGGATTGAGTAAGGCGGGGCAAAAATCTTTATTCAATTCAGTCGAGGTGAATTTCCCTGGTATGGGAATACACCCACTGGCTCCTGCTTTGAAGTCGACGCTATTAAAGCATTTGGATATAGATAATTTTTTTTTTGCCTATACCCTAATGCATCAACAGACGGAGCTGCATTTATATAAGAAACACACATATATACACACATCATATATATATATATATATATATATATATATATATATATATAATATATATATATATATATATATATATCTTATACAAATCATATATATATATATATATATATATATATATATATATATATATATATATATATATATATATATATATATATATATATATTTATATATATATAACAGACGGTACTAGCCCGCTGCTAAACAAAGGCCTCAGACATGTCCTTACACTTGCCTTTTGTTTATGGTCATTCTATGCCAGTCCACACCCGAAATTTTTCTTAGTTCGGCAATCCATCGTCTCATTTTCCTTCCCCTACTTCTTTGTAATCTCTAGGACCATCTGCTTGAATACATTTGTTTTTAGAGAAAGGGGCCATTTACTTCTCATAATCTCATTTTGTTTACCAAAAGCTCTCCATCCTATGCTTAACTTTCTTTTAAGTTCGGCTCTTCATCCCATGTTTAATCTTCTTTTAATTTCGTTCTCGTGTCCTGGGAAAACACACTGTTTATCATGAGTTCGTACAATATTTGCATTGAAAATCTCTAGAGGTTCGTCCATATTGCTTATTTGTTGCCTCTCTGCATTTTCATTGAACATTAACTGAATTTTACTCATATTCATTCTCAGCCCAACATATCTGCTTTCTCTGTTTAATTCTTCTATCATCTTTCGTAATTCTTCCCATGATTCACTAATCATAACTAATTATTCTGAAAATCTTACATTGTTAAGGTATTTCCCATTAATATCAATTCTTACTTTTTCCCAATCTATTAATTTTAAACTTTTATACATGCTCTGAATAATTTAGGAGACATGGTGTCTCCCTGTTCAACTCCTTTTTCAATCAGAATTTTCTCACTATCTCTATGTAATTTTAGGAATGCTGTACTTCCTATATAGATATCTTCAATTGTTCTAACATAAGATTAATCTATTCCTTTCATTACAGCTGAGATTTTGACATAATCAAAAGCTCTGTCATAGTTTAGAAATGCCATATATAGTGGTTAGTCATAGTCTTCCATTAGCTGTTTAACTATATGGATATTGTCAGTTATTATATATCCACTTCTAAAACCTGCCTGCTCTCTTGATTGATAGTCTAACTGCCCTTCTATTCGGCCTAATATCATCCTTTTCAAAACTATAGGTATAGAGAATTCTTTCAGACATTAGGCGTAGAGTTCAGAGACTTCTACTACTATAAAACCTCAATCTATTATCAAATCGAATGTCAGTCCATCTCCCGCTGTTCTTATCATGCCTTTTAATGCTTTCTTTACTCCTACTGTTACGTTTAGTACCGGCCCAAGTGTTTCATTATTTCTATTGGCAGTTATTTCTTATGTCGCTATTGTATAGCATTGTATAGAAACACTATAAATTCTATCACTCCATCTCTATTGTTGATAATATTTCCATTTTCATCCTTTAAAGCAAACATCTGATGACGTCCTGTTCCGTCTTTTTTTTTCATCAATTTGATGTTTACCTTCTTTAGTGCTTCCTCAATTTTGGTCTGATTGTGTTTACGTTAGATTTTAGATTGTTTTGGATAGTTCTGCTAATTTTATTTCACCTCTCTTGTATTTTACCTTCATTTCTAATCTTTTTTTTTACAATATTTTTGGTCTATTCTGATATTTTTCTTTGATGTTTTTGAGAACTTTTCCACATATCCCTTGTCCTGATTCAAATACAAAGTTTTTTTAAATTTCTGTTCACTTCTTCTTTACCTGCTTTCATTTCATCATGTAGCTGGGAGTACCTATCTTGTATGGCTAAACTAAACTCAACAGTTTATTTTAGCAATATAAATACATACATACATACATATTTACATACATACACATACACACACACAGACACACACACACACACACACACACATATATATATATATATATATATATGTGTGTGTGTGTGTGTGTGTGTGTGTGTGTGTGTATCCCTTTCTCAGCAGGGATACCTTACTGTGGTGAAAGGATTTGTGTATCACAATGATCAACAAAGCTGTACTAGTCAGTGGTCTTAGGGCCGCTCATACTAGGTAGGTTTGTTGTGAGCAATCAGACTAAAGAGTGGTGATGGCCAAACCTCAAACATGAATTGAGACATGACTGAGGCCTTTGTCCTGATGTGGAGAAAGTCGATATCAATACTTGTAGTAGTTAATAATGCTGCTCTGGAATATATAAAACGAATATTCACTACGCAGATCGGAGGACTTTGTTCAAAGAATCGGTATCACATCTTTATAAAGACGTCGCGATTTTGATAGCTTCCGCCTGTCTTGAAAGTTTAGCTCGAAATTTAATTTTTTCTTTATTTCTTTACAGATACAGAGGTGGGAAATTTTGATTTCTTGAATAAGATTATAGATGGGATAGCTTTGATTTTCGAATGAGCATATTAAGTCGGTTTCATATTTATTTTCTTTGTAACGCTGTAAGTTGGTGTATCATAAATCTCTCTCTCTCTCTCTCTCTCTCTCTCTCTCTCTCTCTCTCTCTCTAAGCTAATATTATGTATATATATATATATATATATATATATACAGTATATATCTCAGTATTTTCTCAACCTCGGAAAGCCGAGTATTACTTTGGTAGCTGTAATGTAGCCTTTAATTTTACCAATAGCATGATAGTCTTATTCCAAGAAAAATACAGCGTTTCCATT
>NC_090736.1:17377422-17389922 GCF_036898095.1 Palaemon carinicauda | reverse complement strand
AGAGAAAGCAAAAATGGAAGACTGAAAATTATTATGAATAAAACCTGGATAACATTCAATGTAAATGCAGAAAGACAACACATAAAGGTGATGGATGAACCTCTTGATATTGTTAATGGATATACGTACTTAAGACAGATATGTAGGTAGTAGGCTGGCCAGGGCACCAGCCATCCATTGAAATACTACCGCGAGAGAGTAATTAGGTCCTTTGACTAGCCAGGCAGTAAGACATCGGAACCCTCTCTCTGGTTACGGTTCATTTTTCGTTTGCCTACACACACTGAGTAGTCTGGCGTATTCTTTCCACATTCTCCTCTGTCCTCATACACCTGACAACACTGAGATTACCAAACAATTCTTTTTCGCTCAAGGGCTTAACTACTGCACTGTGATTGTTCAGTAGCTACTTTCCTCTTGGTAAGGGTAGAAGAGACTCTTTAGCTATGGTAAGCAGTTCATATAGGAGAAGGACACTCCAAAATCAAACCATTATTCTTAAGTCTTTGGTAGTGCCATAGCCTCTATACCACGGCCTTTCACTATCTTGGAGTAGAGTTCTCTTGCTTAAGGGTACACACAGGCCCACTATACTATCTCATTTCTACTCCTCTGGCTTTTTATAGTTTTATATTCTATACTGTATATGAAATATAAATTTCAATGTTGTTACTGTTCTTAAGACATTCTATTTTAATTGTTCATTACTTCCATTGTAGAGAATTTATTTTCCTATTTCCTTTCCTCACTTGGCTATTTTTCCCTGTTGGGGCCCTTGACCTTATGGCATCCGGCTTTTCCAATATGGGTTGCAGCTTAGGTTGTCATAATATTCATGTTTCCCAAGATCATGAGACCGGAATTGAAAGAAGGTTAGCATGGGATGGAGAGCTTATGGAAACTAAATGTCACTTTCTCTAAAAACCATAGTATCTAATCACGTTGTCCGGCTATTATAACCTATGCATCTAAAACTATAGTCTAACTAGAGCAAAAGGACATGGGCTAATCGCAACTTAAAGATCTATGGAAAGAATAATTATTGTGATACACTTCGGGGGAAAAAAAAAAAAAAAAAAAAAAAAAAAAAAAAGCAACATGGATACGAGAGCAAAGTAAAGTAGAGGCTACTCTAACGGCATATAAAAATGGCAATTGGACATGGGGACAACACAAAGTCAGAATGAAAGATAATAGATGGTCATTAAGAATAACAGAATGGGCCCTTATTTATATTTCCCTGGTCTTAGGTCATAGTCTGGTCCTCTGCCTCTGCCAATCAAGATCGAGTTTTAACCCATAAACGGGGACCCCACATGAACAATCTTATTGCGTAGAGAATAATGTAATTCAATGTAAAAACATTTAAATATTTGCAATAAATGGCAGATGATAATATGCTAAAACTATATAAAAAATGGTTCTGGGATTAATAACAAATATGAAGCTTAAGAATCGAGAACTACACCATTTGTCATGATGACAGAATAAATATAAAATAATTGCGTGGAATAGACTAACTTCTTTCAGATGAGTTGTGAACAATGATAGTAAACTACATGACAAGAAAAAGTACCCTAATACCTAATCATATGTCTTATGTGTTAGAGAGAGAGAGAGAGAGAGAGAGAGAGAGAGAGAGAGAGAGAGAGAGAGAGAGAGAGAGAGAGATTTATAAATGCATACAAAGAAACGTAGGACTAAAAATAAATATGAGCTAATATTCAATGTTAAATGAAAATAACGAGAAAACAAATAAGAGTTTTATGAGCCTCTAGGTATTGTTAATGAATATACGTACTTAAGACAGACACAAACTGATAAGACTATGCTATTACGTCTTTCCAAGTGTTTCCCCAGGACACGAGACCGAAATTGAAAAAGGATAAGCATGGGATGGAGAGTATTTTGCAAACAAAATGAAATTATGAAAGTAAAATGTCACTTTCTCTAAAAAGAAAACTATTTAATGAGATGGTTTTTACTAAATCATTAGAACAAGAGCTAGTTACAATTTAAAGAGCTATGGAAAGTATAATGATGGGAATGACACCTAGAGACAAAAAAAGAGCAACAGGGATACGAGAGTGAAATAGAATAGAGGATATTCTAACATGTAAGAACAAAAAAGGAGGTGGGCAGGGCAGGACAGATGAAAATGACAGATAATAGATGGATATTAAGGAAAACAGATTGGGTCCCTAGAGATTGTAAATGAAGCAGGGGAAAGAATAAGTGACGATATATTGACGAACTAAGAAAGTTTGCGGGCGTGGACTGGCGAGGAAAGACCATAAACAGACGCAAGTGAAAAGACATATCTGAGGCCTTTGTTCTGCAGTGGACTAGTAACGCTGATAACGATGACTCATACTTACTATATATATATATATATATATATATATATATATATATATATATATATATATATATATATATATATATATATATATATTTATATAAAGACGAAAATATACATAAATATGTATATACACATATATAATTTTATATGTATATACATATATACAATATATACTGAATGGTTTATATATATATATATATATATATATATATATATATATATATATATATATATATATATATACATATACATATACATATATATAGGGTTATTATAAGAGTTCTTATTATAATTGTTGTCAGTAATAAATGTAACTCAGTGCTAAAGGTCAGCGGAAACAAACACTCAAGAAAACTTAACAATATTTAATACTTAACAACAACAAAATTTAGATCAACCTTGTTAAAACTACAAATAACATTATTTAATAACAAGGAAGGACAAATAACGGTCCTTTGAATCACACTGGATTCCCTAAAACTAAGAAGCTAAGTCCTAACAAAGACAAGAGAAATATCAATTATAAACTTGGATCCAACAATTTGGCTGGCCAGAACAAAAAATTACCCTAATATTAATTACAAGAAAGAAGGAAGACGGAGTAAATAAAACAAGAAAAACCATCATAAATCCTACCTATCAACACAAAACTAATGTACACAAAACCTTGTCTATAATAGACATACTGGAAGATATTATGTAGTCACGTCTTAAATATGACAATATATAAAAGATCAAAGGATGTATATAGTTCTCCTCACTTCAGTGGATGAATCAGAGGAGACACAAAACTAGGGCCGTCCTTCACTTGTCATAACAGCTATCAGGGCAGGTTCTGAACGCCAGGGCATAACCATAAAGGGCAAGCAATCCCAAACGAAAATCAGACACTATGTCTTACCTGGCGTTAGCCTCCCTACAGGCCACCTCACGAGCTTGCAAGCTCCCAAAACCACAGCAGCTGATTGGAGACGTAAGTGCACCAATTCCCTGGGAAGTCCTCCTCGTCAGGGAAAGGCAGAACTGGCTCGAGTCGCAGGTGACAAGAGCACCTGCAGACAACAGATCAATGAAAGGATCAAAAGCGTAATCCCAAGAATCGTCCAAATACGTTGCCAAACAATCGTCATCCAGAGTCCAAATCACTATGCTGCTCAAGGTATATTATCAGGGGAGTGCTCAAGCCCGAACTGAATTTTGTCCAAGCACCAACGTCCAGACATCAAGTCGCGTTCATAAACACTCTTATGTAAAAAAAAAAACAATCGTTAAAACGATAGTTCGATAATATAAACAACCGGGGAGGAGGCGCCTAACCACACTGAGAATTGTTAAATTAAGCACTTTACACTTAAACACTTAAATTTCAAATATAACAAACAAATTCTCATACAAAAACAAAGGCTATTCTGCCACAAAATGATTCTTAAAAACTAGTAATTAAACCTAGAAAAACAAGGCTGATCTAGACTTTCTAATACTTCCTCCCCAAAAACAAAAACAAAAAATTCCAATAAATTTTTTTTTTTTATACAAAACATGAAATCTGTAAAGAGAAAATGATTAACACATCACTCTCAAGACAAAGTAAAGTCTCAGGGTGAAACCTGAAATAAGAATTCTCATGAACAACACTACAACCAATGAATTTTAAAAACTGAATTGTCACAAAGAAAATTTACCAGCCTTAACAATTGAGAAAACATAAATGAAAAATAAACCATAAGGTCAAATTAGCACAAAATATTAACCACCAGACACTGACTGTCTCAAATTCAGCCAATAACATTGAGTTTACACATAACAGACACTACCACAGTAGGACCGCCCACACTTTGGTCACTACAGGCTTTACTTTGGTTCAAAAGAAAACAGACAAATTATAAAATACCTCACTAAGAAAACCTAATGACTAACAAACCAAACTCCCAGCGAAAAACACACTCATACTCATCCTTACATCTCTAAGAATAATGCAAACCAATTGAAGAGATGAGAAGGGCGAGGGGAGGGGGGCCAAGTCGTGATCAAATCTATATTCTTGAAAGGGCATCGGGAATTCGATTCTCCGATCCTTTAACGTGTTTAATCAAGCGAGAATTCTTGCAATTGCAGAGCCCAACGTAAAATTCTCTGGTTGGCGCCTTTCATGCGCTCGATGAAAACCAGTGGATTGTGATCTGTCCATACTTCTATGGGATAAGAAAAATTTGTTACATAAGGCTTAAAATGCACAAGAGTACGCACCAAGGCGAGGGCCTCCTTTTCAATGGTGGAATATTTTCTCTCGGCGGCCAGTAGCTTTCGGCTATAATACGATACAGGATGAACCTCTCCTATATCGTTCCTTTGAAAAAGGACACCCCCAATACCTATGTCACTGGCATCCACTGCAATAATAAAAGGTCTCTGGAAATTAGGAGAAGTCAATATTGGATTAGATACTAATACCATCTTAAGTTTAATAAGTGCTTCCTCACACTGAGGAGACCACATAAACTTCTGCCCTTTCTCCAACAACTTGGTAAGTGGCTGAGCAATGTCCGAGAAATTTCGCATGAATCTGCGATAATAACTAGTCATGCCCAGCACTCGCCGAACTTCTCTGACATTGCACGGCCTCTTTAAATGCACGATAGCCTCAAGGTTGGCTTGTTTAGGTGCCACCTGACCCAAACCAACCTTGTGACCCAAATAACAAACTTTTGCCTTACCAAATTCACATTTTGCTAAATTAATAACCAAACCTGCAAATTTAAGGGCCTCAAATACCTTACGCAATCTCGCCATGTGCGTACTCCAATCATCACTTATACAACCAAGTCATCGATATAAATTTCAGTTCCCTTTAAACCACAAATGACCCTATTCATAAGCCTCTGGAAAGTACACGCGGCATTTTTCATCCCAAAGGGCATTACTTTACATTCGTAAAGCCCAAAGGGAGTTACAAATGCAGAGATCTCTCTTGCTCGATCAGACAGGGGAACCTGCCAATACCCTTTCAATAAATCCAATTTCGTAATGAACTTAGCAGCCCCTATGTGATCGAGACAGTCATCTATCCGAGGCAAAGGAAAAGAGTCATTCTTAGTATGTGTGTTAACCTTACGGTAGTCCACACACATACGGAACTTTCCGTCGGACTTCTTAACCAGGACTATCGGGGAGCTCCATGGACTAACGGAAGGTTGGATGAGATCGTGTTCCAGCATATATTTAATCTCCTTATCAACTATATCCCTCTTAATGGGATTCAGCTGATTTCTCTGTTTCACAGGAGAAGCATTACCCACGTCTACATCATGCTCAAGAAAATTAGTTCGACCTGGAGAATCCCGAAATAAATCTGAAAAAGAAGAAATTAAATTAATTACATCCCTCCTTTGAGCAATCTCCAGATGCCCCAGCCCCTCCTTCAAAACTTCTAAATTTTGAATATTATCAAAAAGAGCATCAGAAGACACCTGACAAATCAAATCCTCCAAATCCTCTGAAGGTAAAGCCATACTTTCAACCACAGGCTCGTAAACAATAGCAAGAGGATCATGTCTATTAGAAGTATAGAGTTTTAACCTATTTATATGGAATATTCTGCACTTCCGTTTGGTCCCAGGAGCCTCTATTTCATAATTCACCTCCGACAACTTCCTCAACACCTTCCAGGGTCCCTTATATCTTGGTTCAAGGAAATTGTCAGAGTCAGTACTTAAAACTAAAACTAATTCTCCGGGCTCAAACGACCGTGCTTTAGATTTCCTATCAAAATTTAATTTCATAGCAGCTTGAGAACTAGCCAAATTTTCTCTGGCAAATTTCTAGGCTCTAGATAATTTTTTCCTCAAGTCCTCCACAAAGTCTCCTACGTTTGCATTCCCACCTCTATCAGTCTCAAGCATCTCATGAAAAATCTCCAAAGGCCCACGTACTTTGTGTCCAAATACCAGTTCGAAAGGAGCTACCACAGTTGAAGAATTTGGGTGATTTCTTAGAGCAAAGAGAGCAAAGGGAAGACCTTTATCCCATTCCTCCCCTTGTTCATAACAATATTTTTTCAAAATAGATTTAAGGGTCTGATGGAACCTTTCCACCAGGCCCTGACTCTCTGGATGATATGGTACACTGGTCTTGTGCCGAATGGCCAGTTCTGCACATTTACCTTTAAATACCCTGCTAGTAAAATTTGTACCGCAGTCAGTTTGAATAGTACGAGGGAGACCATACCTGGAAAAGAATTCAATTAGTTTGTCAAATACAACCTTAGAGGTTATCCTTCTCATTGGGAAGGCCTCAGGGAATCGAGATGCTCTATCCATAATTGTCAAGAGATGGGTAAACCCAGACTTAGTTTTAGGCAAAGGCCCAACCACATCAATAACTAATTCCACAAAAGGCTCACCTATCGCAGGAATTGGATTTAAGGGAGCTTTAGGAATAATTTGATTGGGTTTCCCCATCACTTGACAAACCTCACATTCATTAATAAATTGTTTCACAGATGATTTTAATCCTGGCCACCAAAAACATTCTGCCAACTTTCGAAAAGTTTTACATACACCGAAGTGGCCAGAAAAAGAATCATCATGTGCAAGACTCAAGACAGACCTACGGAATTGAGATGGGACAACAATTTGTTCAATACGAGACGTCTTGCTCAGATTATCAGTTAAAGAACGACTAATCCGGTATAGTAAACCATTGATCACACAAAACCTGGGTTTAGTCAAATCTGCAGTGTCACCCAAATCAAAATTAAATTCCTTTTTCTGAGCTTCAATAAATGAAGACCTGTCCCAATCAGGTCTCAAAACATTGCTAACCACACTATTACCACTACTATCTACAGACCCGGGCCTCTCTATGTCTACTTCTAAACTACTTAAGATTAAATCTTCGTCATTATCAATTAAATTTGCAGCCTTTACTGCTGCCCGGGTTGTTACTGCAACAGGACAGGCATGCACAGACAATATGGGGAACAACTCTTGTCCTTTTGTATTTAAGATATCGTTACCCAAAATGCCGTCAATTCCAGGAATAGGGAGACACTCAACAACTGCTAATTCTGTCACTTTATCATAACCCGGGAAAGACAATCTGACCACTAACGGAGCCGAAACAACGGTGTTCGGGAACCCTCCCAGAACAACAAAATTTCCTGTATAATCAACTAAATTTTTCAAAGATTCTTTCAAAACCAGAGACCGAGCTGACCCTGTGTCCCTCAAAAATTTCACACCAACAGTTTTAGAAGTAGATATTAATTTACCAGGCCAAATATATTTATCATAAAGTAGTCATGACTCCTTTCTGCTAGAAGACTGACTACTGCTACTACCACCATTACTAGTGTTAGCTACTGGACGGTTTTCAACTACGGGATCGCTGATAACAGGTTTACCAGTAGATATTAGTGACACAGGATTATTATTATTCCTTTGGAGGTACCTTCTTCTGGCATAACACTGTGCCCGATAATGTCCCTGCTTATTACACCAAAAACAAGTCCCCCTACCTCTATTATTCATATTAACTGGGCCAGAACCAAACCTATTATCTTCAGAAAAGACACGAGTGTCCTGTCCACTCAAGTCTTTTCCCTGGTTACTATCGGGCTTATGATTTTTATCTGGTGGGTTACCCTGTCCACGAGTATTCACAAAAGAGCCTGACCTCTGAAAATTAACTGGCCTAGCAGATTGAAAATTCACATCTTTATTTCCAAAACTACCAGACCCAGTTCGATGGGTCAATACAAATTCGTCAGCAATTTGGGCGGCATTACTTAAATTAAAAGCTTTTACCTCTTCTAGATAAATTTTCAATTCCTTACTACATGACCTTTTGAATTCTTCTAGAAGCATGAGTTCTCTCAAAGCGGAGAAAGAGACCACCTGGCGGCTTTTTAACCAATGATCAAATTGTTCCTCCTTAAGCCTAGCAAATTCCACATAAGTAAGGGAGGCCTGCTTCGTAAAATTTCTGAACTTAAGGCGGTAGGCCTCAGGAACCAAATCATATGCCTTGAGGACTAGAGCCTTAACCTTATGGTAATCACGGGCAATACCTTCTTCCAAGGCATTACACACTCTAATTGCCTTGCCCACCAACCTACATTGAATTAATACAGTCCACATTTCTGGGGGCCAAGACAACCGAGTGGCAACACGTTCAAAAGCCTTGAAAAATTCTGGAACATTCAACTCTTCAAATACTGGCACCAATTTCAAGGCCACACCTACATTAAACTTATCCTGTGAGTTGCCCCGAGGTGTACTAAAATGATTAGAGGTGCCCTGCAGCCTAGCAATTTCTAAATTGATATTGGCCATCTCCAATTCATGCCGCCTCGACCTCTCATTCTCTTCAAATTCCAGTTTCATCAATTCTATCCGTTTACATATTAAATCAAATTCACCGTCCTCCTTGGACTCCACCAAAGGACAAACAGGAACCTGAGGATCTTTTGGCGCAGGGTTTACTACAGAATTGAATGGATTAGTGGAAACATTTAGTTTCAGAGGCAAGTTAGCCTGACCTTCATAAATAGTTCCTGTCCGGGGAGGATCCTCAAACAGAGTTAGACCTCCATTAACACTTATTCTGTCATCATCATTAATCATACTACCCTCACGCTCAGAGTCACTACTACCTGAAACTTCATACTCCCTAACCAAATGTTCAGCCTCAGCCAGACCTTGAGCAACTTTACTTTTAACAGCTACCAACAATTGATTTTCCGTATCCGCTGCCCTCAATGGAATACCCAACCACCGGGCAAAACTTACTAAAAAAGTCTTATTTAGTACTGGCAGATGCTTTATACAATCACCTGACCCGAAAAACACTGCGGGGTCAAACACAAAACCCTCCATTGCACCAAAATTAGCAGGGGAGAAAGGTAATACTTTACAACTAAAGAAAATATTGTCAAATTAACATAGTGCTGTTCCACAGACCAAAACACTGAGTACACCCGAGAACAATCCTGTCACGGTCGCCAATTGTTATAACCCTTAGGGTTATTATAAGAGTTCTTATTATAATTGTTGTCAGTAATAAATGTAACTCAGTGCTAAAGGTCAGTGGAAACAAACACTCAAGAAAACTTAACAATATTTAATACTTAACAATAACAAAATTTAGATCAACCTTGTTAAAACTACAAATAACATTATTTAATAACAAGGAAGGACAAATAACGGTCCTTTGAATCATACTGGATTCCCTAAAACTAAGAAGCTAAGTCCTAACAAAGACAAGAGAAATATCAATTATAAACTTGGATCCAACAATTTGGCTGGCCAGAACAAAAAATTACCCTAATACTAATTACAAGAAAGAAGGAAGACGGAGTAAATAAAACAAGAAAAACCATCATAAATCCTACCTATCAACACAAAACTAATGTACACAAAACCTTGTCTATAATAGACATACTGGAAGATATTATGTAGTCACGTCTTAAATATGACAATATATAAAAGATCAAAGGATGTATATAGTTCTCCTCACTTCAGTGGATGAATCAGAGGAGACACAAAACTAGGGCCGTCCTTCACTTGTCATAACAGCTATCAGGGCAGGTCCTGAACGCCAGGGCATAACCATAAAGGGCAAGCAATCCCAAACGAAAATCAGACACTATGTCTTACCTGGCGTTAGCCTCCCTACAGGCCACCTCACGAGCTTGCAAGCTCCCAAAACCACAGCAGCTGATTGGAGACGTAAGTGCACCAATTCCCTGGGAAGTCCTCCTCGTCAGGGAAAGGCAGAACTGGCTCGAGTCACAGGTGACAAGAGCACCTGCAGACAACAGATCAATGAAAGGATCAAAAGCGTAATCCCAAGAATCGTCCAAATACGTTGCCAAACAATCGTCATCCAGAGTCCAAATCACTATGCTGCTCAAGGTATATTATCAGGGGAGTGCTCAAGCCCGAACTGAATTTTCTCCAAGCACCAACGTCCAGACATCAAGTCGCGTTCATAAACACTCTTATGTAAAAAAAAAAAACAATCGTTAAAACGATAGTTCGATAATATAAACAACCGGGGAGGAGGCGCCTAACCACACTGAGAATTGTTAAATTAAGCACTTTACACTTAAACACTTAAATTTCAAAGATAACATAAACAAATTCTCATACAAAAACAAAGGCTATTCTGCCACAAAATGATTCTTAAAAACTAGTAATTAAACCTAGAAAAACAAGGCTGATCTAGACTTTCTAATATATATATATATATATATATATATATATATATATATATATATATATATATATATATATATATATATATATATGTATGTATATACACACACACACACACACACACACATATATATATATATATATATATATATATATATATATATATATATATATATATACATATATATATATATATATATATATATATATATATATATATATATATATATATATATATATATATATATATATATATATATATATATATATATATATATATATATATATATATATATATATATATATATATATATATATATATATTTGTATATACATATATATACACATATATTTATATACACACATATACATATATAGGCCTATATACACATATTTATATACACACACATATACATATATATATATGTATATATATATATATATATATATATATATATATATATATATATATATATATATATATATATATATATATATATATATATATATATATATATATATATATATATATATATATATATATATATATATATATATATATATATATATATATATATATATATATATATATATATATATATATATATATATATATATATATATACATATATATATAATACAGAGAGAGAGAGAGAGAGAGAGAGAGAGAGAGAGAGAGAGAGAGAGAGAGAGAGAGATAAATGTAATCGAAGATTTCATGATACAAGACACGCTATATTTTCAACGTCTTCAACTGTCTTGAATAACTTCTAGTGGTTTGGCGTAAAACATTCATAAGATTTAAGTAGATTCTCTGGGTCAAAAACCTTCGCGAAAATATTTTCTTTTCATTTTTGCAAAAAAAAACAAAAAAAAAATATCCCAATGACGTCAATTCTGAACTGCTTCTTTGTTATTGTCTCTGAAGACCATCCATTAAAATTCTGAAAGTAATTTTTGAACAGAGACTCTCTCTTTTCAAAAAGTGAAAAAGGAAATATAACCTACTGGAGTTCGTTACCAAACAATCCTTCAATGTTTGGTTTTAGATGAAGCGTGTCTTTTGCCTGCAAAATATCTTATTAGGCAAAAAATCAAATGAATATTTCCTGATAATGAAAATGCATAAGTGACCTGACATGAAAAGGGTTCATTTCACTTCAGATTCATTGGCTGCATAAGACACCTGGTCATATCTCCTAAAGAATGCAACGGCTGGGAAAGAATCGTGTTGGTCATGATTCTATGTTTATTATATTATTAACAGCAATAAGACCTGTTGAAACGTCATTTATTGCATTATTTGAAAATCGGCTTCGCAAAAAGAACTCGATGTAATTTTCTTTGAACGGTAAACAAATCTAATAATGTATATATGTTATATATGTACACACTGTACTTATAATTATACAAAGAAGACTTTTCACAGGTCTCCGTCATATATTTTCATTCATTCTTATTTAACAGCCGATGAGGTATGATGGAAAATGTACAAGCACACACGCACAGTTAGGTCTTTTTATGGTCTTTCTGTGGCAGTCGTCCAAGCCAGTAAACCTTCTCAGTTCAATACAGCGTGTTCTCTTCCTTCACCTGCTTCTTTTACAATCTCCAGGGATCCATTCTGTAATTCTTAATGTCCATCTATTGTCTGCCATTCTCATTATAAGCTCCTGCCCAGGTCCATTGCTTTTCCTTACATGTTAGACTATCCACTACTTTAGTATGCTGTCCCATGTACCTATATTCATCAACAATCTCTACAATCTGGTTCTCTGCATTTTCATTGAACATTATCTTAGTTTTACTCATATACATTTTCTTCCTTATATTTCTTTTTTCTCTATTTAAATCTTCTATCATCTTTTGTAATTCCTCTCATGATACACTAAACACAACTATGTCATCTGCAGGTATTAAGT
>NC_090736.1:17357422-17364922 GCF_036898095.1 Palaemon carinicauda | reverse complement strand
TTAGTAAGAGGCTTGGGCTGGTCATAGAATGTGAGATGCAATTGTTGGGTAAACATTCCTTTATGGAAGTAGTCTGAATATTGAAGACGAAAGAAAACCAGTTGTGTATTATGTCGGCATAAGAAGAATATATAAGGTCAGAGATGAGGAGAGAATACTGAAGAAAGTGCTGGGAGGTAGCTAGAGAGAGAGGCTTCGAAAGATTATATAGATGTCCTGAAAGGCATAGATATCCAAAAAGCCCAAGGGCGTGCGAGACAAGATTGAATAAACACTAGGGGATTGTTTAGATGTTCTGCTGATGACCCTTCTGCATAGATGTATATTATTATTATTACTATTATTATTATTATTATTATTATTATTACTTGCTAAGCTACAACCCTAGTTGGAAAAGCAGGATGCAATAAGCCTAGGAGTCCCAACAGGAAAAATAGCCCAGTGAGGAAAGGAAACATGGACAAATAAAATATCTTACGAAAAGTAAAAATATTAAAATAAATATTTTCTATATAAACTTTAAAAAAAGTTAACAAAACAAGAGGAAAGGAAATAAGATAGAAAAGTTTGCCTAAGTGTACCCTTAAGCAAGAGGGTACCATCAACAACTTCCACAGCACTTGTACTATGTACAAACAAACTGTTTGCATTCTACTCATCCACTTCATCAAGCTCACGTCATCATCATCATCCTCTCCTCCTCACGTAGATGACTTTAATCCATTTTTGCCCAGTGACCTCGATTTCTTTAAATGAATAAAGTCACTAGCGAGTTCATCACATATTTCGTTAAATCATAAATTAACATTTACAACAGCAAATTGACACATTTCTTACATACATTGCATCCACGGCCATCATTACAAATTCAATCTTATGCTTTCTGTAAACTCATATCCTTTAATTTCAAGATTGTTTCCAAATTAACTAATCTTAACTTCTTAGGATTCTATCTCCTCCATCACAAAACTTCCGAATTATACAGCATTTTCCACGAATTCTTACTCTTCTAAACTTTTGTCGTAAACTGACTGATTACTAAAAAATAATACGAATAAATTAAAACTATTACTCTGGGTCCCTTATAAATGAATTATTTTATTTAACTTGCTTTAGTAAAAAATAACTAATAATTGAAATATAGACAAATATCATGGCCATGGTTAATAGATTTAGTTATAAATGCATCGGTTAGTATGTGCACATAAAATACCAACATATTCTATCTTATTTGCATTTTAAGTGCAGCTGTTTTTGAACTTCTATAAGCTTTTATATCACTTTTCTCTCAACAAATGAGGAATGCTAGGAACGGATCAGATATGGTACGATTTTTAAATCAACAACCCCTAACTAACAATCATTCAAAATGCAGTTTACGATTGCTAACCGATATCTAACCGTACAAGTACTTCATCAAACATGAAGTCTTGCGTCAAAGGGATGAATAATATACCCGCAAATGCATACGCCAGCACGTGCATCCTGTTTAAATGAATAATACAGGGCGAATCGTAAACAAACCATTATGAAGTAGTAGCTACCCGTTGAGATACTACTGCTAGAGTTATTGGGTCCTTTGACTTGCCAGACAGTACTACATTGGATCCATATCTCTAGTTACAGCTCATTTTTCATTTGCCTACGCATACATCGAATAGTCTAGGCTATTCTTTCCACATTTTCCTCTCTCCCCATACATCTGACAACACTGAGATAACCAAAAACAATTCTTCTCCGTTCAAGGGGTTAACTATTGTAATTATTCAGTGGTTACTTTCCACTTTGTAAGGGTATAAGAGACTCTTTAGCTACGGTAAGCAGCTCTTCTAGGAGAACACCACTCCAAATTCAAACCATTGTTCTCTAGTCTGTCCTCTGTACGACGGTCTTCCAATGTCTTGGGGTAGAGTTCTCTTGCTTAGGGGTACACTCAGGCACACTATTCTATCTTATTTCTCTTCCTTTTTTTTAAGTTTTTATACTTTATACATGAAAGATTTATTTTAATGTTGTTACTGTTCTTAAAATATTCTATTCTAATTGTTCATTATTTCTCTTGTAGTTTGTTTGTTTCCTTGTTTCCTTTCCTCACTGGGCTATTTTTCACTGTTGGGGACCTTGGGTTTATAGCATCCTGCTTTTCTAACTAGGTTTGTAGTTTAGCTAATAATGATAATAATAATAATAATAATAATAATAATAATAATAATAATAATGTAATTTTCATGAACGTGTGTTACGACCCTTGTCGGGCCATGGTGCAAGTTCTTATTGCACGATAAGAGGGGTCAGTGTTTACAAAAATACCCAGCAGTAAAATGGTCAGCGGAGCCGAAACCACTTGGAAAAACTTTGCAATATTTAGTAACAACAATTTTTAGAACAGTCAACCTTGTGATTACCTAACAATTTGAATTAACAATTAACAACTAACTATTAACAACTAACAACTAATAATTAACAATTAACAATTAACAAGATTCCACAAAGTGAAACACCACACTCTTAACGAGGGAAAGTCAGATAACTAAATAACTAAACACACAAAACACAAAATATATACTGCATATATTCTCACACTCTTTGGCGCTGGATGAAATTATCCCATCTCCAAACAAGGTAGCGACTCCACTAACACTCAGCTACCGTAGGGAGTGCAGCTCAGCAGGACTCCTCATCAAAGGGAGGGAAATGGAGTCCCAACCCAAAAAGAAGGTAAATAATATCTCCTTCCTGGCAACTGCCTCCCTACATGTCACCACGAGCTCCAAAGCTCCTGCAACTGCCTATGTCGAGGATGCATTGACGGCGGTGTCTCTCCCGCGTCCACCTTGAAGCCGGGATTCCTACGTCGGCGCTGCGGACCGCAGAAGAGAACACACAAGAATGGCAAATCACTGCAGGTGGCAGAAATGCACCTGCTAGAAGCCCTAGAACGTTGGTGTCGGAATCCTCGGAAAAGCTCAAATAAGCCAGCTTCTGCAGTAGGTCTGGGGAGCGTCGGCTTGAACTGTGTCTTCAAACAATCGAGTTCCTTGCACATAAACACAGGTGTCTCTTCTCACCAAAGACTCGAAAAACACAGAAAAGAAACAAGCGTTAAACTAGACACTTATAAATCTTTAAGCGAGCGGGGAGGAGATTAAAATGGCACTTCAAAAGAAAAAAAAATTAAATTTACAATTGAATCCTTATAACTCATTCTTATGCTAATTTTACATAAAACAAAAAATGCAGTAACAAGGCTGACGTAAACGAAAGAAAAAAATACGTTAATACATAATAATGTGACATGAATATTTCTGTGGAGCATAAATTGAGGAAATCGATTTCTCTGAGTATGGTGATTCTATAGTGCCGCTTTCTAAACAGAAAACAAATGTAGCATTTACTTTATCTGATTTCAGGTGTCTAGGAAACGTTTGAGAGTATATAGTCATATTCTACTTCATTTCAGGTTTATTATACCTCTCTTCCTCTGTGTCTCTCTTCCTGTTTTCCAATATCACACATATTCATAAATGATAAGCAAGAATATGACAGACATTTATATTAGTGTATATACTTTCATGATGAAATAGAATATAATTTTTAATATAAATGCTGGAAATGTCATTGTATCATGTTCACCGTTCTTTAAAGCTTCATGTACGATCTGTTATGGGAAGAAGTCCCTCAATACTTGTGAGGAAATAGGAAATGTGCGAACTAGTATCGCCAAATTAATACGAGAATTCCATTTCAATCGTTGTGAAACTTGGCGGAGAACTTATCCTTTTTTAATTTGAAGTGATACAAGAGAGAACAATTTCCATTACAGGAACATAATAATACAAAGGTTAAGCATTAAACACACTTTTCAATAACACCTGATGGTTTTGTGTTACGCAACCATATCCATTTTCTGATTACTTGTGTTAGCACACACCATGTTGTAGGATTTTCTAGCATGCTTTTAGCATGTGGAAAATCATTACATAACTCCTTAGTTATTGTACTCTACAAAAATCAGCTAAAGCCTCACATAGTTTTACGTAAGTTTGCTCGTAACATTGCTTTCAAATGTATAGAATGTCTTTACGGCTTTATACTTTGCTCGATGCCAAAAGCCTTTTGAACCCTATTAAGAAGCTTTACCTTTCCGTTCTAATGCCTCCCACTTTCTCTTTTCTGAAAATTCTATTTTAATCCTCGTTCGACCAAACAAGAAAATCTTCATTACACTTGTCAGTGCATTACAGCAAAGCTTCCACTTACAATGATGCTTACTTAGGTAAAATACGGAGGCACTATATTTCCCTTTCAACTGGCGGTGGTTTTTTTTTTCTTCTTTTTCTTTTTTTAAATAACAACACAAGTCTCTTTGCCCTTTTTTTCCTTAAATATAAGATAATAATTACCAAAAAGACGAGTTTATTACCTGGGTGAAATGTATAAGCCTCAACAACCATTTCTACATTTATGATCTTTGTCTAACAGACGTCAAGATATCACCATACACGTCAAACATATCTCTGTCTAAATGAATGGTCATGCACACATACTTGGCCACAACATTTGTTACAGTATTTGCCTTGCTCACCAGAAGAGCCGGGGTTAAATTTTTGACCGAAGTTTTAAGAAATGCAACGTGCAATGATTTAGCTACCTGATATCTGGACGAATGAGGAAGCTAACACTAAAGGGGAAGTAGGGCTTGAGGGCAGCAACATCATCCCACAATAACTGATGAAAACCAGAGGGGTAACATCACTTGAAACTATGTAATTATACACAAACACACCTTAACGTTGTGAAAGGGTTTGTGTATCGCCATGATCAGCAAAGCTGTACTATACTAATTTTTTTTCCAATGAGGCATATTTTCAGCTCGGAAAAATATCATAACAGCTGATTGGTAGGACAAAAAATTCTAACCAATCATCTAGTAAGAATTGTTTCCGAGTTAAAAGGGCACCCCTACGAGTCAGTGCAAGTGCGCCTAATTAAAAGCAAATGAGTATAGTCAAGGACACCCATGCTAAGTTAATTTGCTGTGAGTGATCGGACAAACGTTCTCCAAAATCACCAATCCGCACTGGCTAGCGTGTGATGAAAACTGGCAAAACTCCAGACATGACTAAGGACATTTATGACGTTTTTATCCTACAGTGGAATAGAAATAGCTGCATCTGTTGTTTATATATGTACACACACGCACACACACACATATCTCTCTCTCTCTCTCTCTCTCTCTCTCTCTCTCTTTATATATATATATATATATATATATATATAAACTGCATATGGTATTGGAGAGAGAGAGAGAGAGAGAGAGAGAGAGAGAGAGAGAGAGAGAGCTATCAAATAATTTAAGTAAATCTGACGGAGGGATAAATCCAATAGGATCATAACACGGTTTTTATTTAGAGCTTTACCTCCGAGAATATAGCTGAATGAATCACAACGTTTATCATGATATTCCAACTTTATTCCACCAATCCATTTTCGAGGCTGAAATCAAATTACTTCAGAGTATGAAATGGCCATCGCTTCCCCTTCATCATTAATCCTCCAGGCCCAAATAAATTTAGTAATCTTCAGCAAAGCTATATAATCCCCAAAGATTGATAACACCGATTAAATAGCATTATTCAATTAACCTATGTTTTAACAACTGTCGAATGTGTATTCAGAAATTAGAATTAACTTGGAGCACGAAAATATTCCATTAAATGTCAAAATAGATTCAATTATAGTTTCTATCTCTTCCATTTAATTGTCCCGTTTATTTCATTTTGATTACTCTATTATATGTAATTGCATACGTATTAGAAGTTATGGTATTTAGGGAAGTTATGATGCTTATTTTTTTCATAAACTCATTATAATTTACTTCTGGGAGTTGTAATAATTAGTTTGATGTCAAAGACTATATTCATACATATCACTTTCTACAAATCTGTTTACTTGACATATTTTTTTCAGTTTTGAATATTTGTCGACTATTAATATCAAGAATCATTTGACACGGAGCCATATTTAATCATTTCGATAGAGACGTGAGTATTATCATAAATCAATTGTCAAAAGATATGATATAATCCAAATCAACATAAACATAGAAATACAAGTACTGTACAGGCCATTTTGGAGGTATGATGGCAAGACGAAACAGCATTTCAAAGAAAGATATTGTACAGAAGTCTCTGAAAAATAAAAGCACAATGAGCGTTAACTTTTACCACGGATCCTTTTTTTAGACAAAAAAAAAAAAAATAAAAAAAAAAAAAAAAAAAGATATGCAACTACTTATAACAATAGAAAAAAATGTCTACTTTTTTAGATATAGTAGCCTACTTAATTCAATTGTTTAAACTTCATATGAGACCTTTACTTAATGTCCACTTGTATTATCAAATTCCCTACAAATATGATGAATTTTGGTATCTTGAATATTAATATATTCCATTTTGATCAATTATAAAAATCAAAATCATAATGCAATCCTCTGCTGCCTATATTTAGATTTTTAAGAGGGTTTCTTCAATTCTTCTTTACCTGGAGAAATGAAACTTGGCCAGTTTTGAAACTCTTCTTATCTACAGATACATATTCCAGGAAACATTAACATTACCTCTCTCTCTCTCTCTCTCTCTCTCTCTCTCTCTCTCTCTCTCTCTCTCTCAAATAGTAGACCAAGGTTCCTCTGATATTGCTAAAATATTAAAAACTCAAAACAAAATCATCAGAAGTGAATGGAGGAGTCGGGTCAGGCGTCCCATGCAAATAATGGGGCAATACAAAATATGTAAACACTAATAGAAAGAAATGTGTTCCCATAGAAAGAGGAATGATGCTAATTTTTGGAAGAAAATATATAAAGTTCCAACAGAGTTCTAACTAATTTCACCACCCAGGTTATGAAATTGTATATTACTTATTACCTTTTGAAAACAGGTTTGTAGTAGCCTATTGGAAACGTCCTCGCCTGGGGATCTGCTTGACTAATGTTCGAGTTCCGCGCAAGCTCTATAGTGTCTTGTACTGTCTGTAAGCTCACTATCCTTGTGAGCCAAGGATTGGGGGCACCTATATTTCTACCTGCTGAGTATTCAGCAGCCATTGCCTGGCCCTCCCGTGTCCTGGCTTGGGTGGTGAGGGGCTTGGGAGCTGATCATATGTATACAGTATATGGTTACTCTCTAGGGCATTGCCACTGTCCCTTGCCTCTGCCATTCATGAGTGACTTTTAAACCTTTCCTTTTAGCAGGTAATACCAAACTTTGAATCATCCATTTTCAAAGCTCATTACTTCTTCAGACCTGGGCATGACAAGAGCATGAGCTTAAGTCGAGCTGATATTTTCTCTTAAAAGAAAAAGAAAAAAATACTTTATGTGGAATTGAAATTCCAGTTCAGCTCTTCGTGTGGAACATGCGAATTTCAGACTAGTGGAACCTGCAAGAAAAGAGCGTGAAATCCAGTTGGAAATTCAACGTCACAAGAAACCACTAT
>NC_090736.1:17339503-17347003 GCF_036898095.1 Palaemon carinicauda | reverse complement strand
TTACAGTATATTTGGTGTGGGAGGTGTAGGAATTTGGTTTATTAGTGATCAAGACAATGGAAAATATATTAAATATCTATGTTCAAAACTACTTTCTCACATATCGATATATGAATAAAGTACTTATGAATTATACCTCTATCAGATCCTATCTTACTGGAATATTTTGAGTAATTTATGATTTTTTATATCGCCTGTCCTTTTGCAGAGCCTGATTTCTAATAACAATTAGAGAGTTTTGCTTGCCTTTCTCTGTTTCCTCTCTATGAGCAGAGCTTATTTACAAGAAAGTTTCAGGGCCTTTCTAATTTTCTGTCTCTCCTCTCCTTTGTTAAAACTCTCTTCCAAGTAGGGTTATATCCAGGGTTTAAACTTTTAAGATAATTACCTTTGTTTGAGATAATGAGATAATTTGCATGGTTTCTAAGTAATTTTGAAGGTAATGATATTTGTAAGGCCATTTCGGTTTTAGAAGCTTCAAATTTAAGGAAATTGGAAAAGTTTTAAGGTAATTTAGGGTAAAATGCAGCAGCTTCTAAGATTCTAAGGTAATGGCCACATAATCAAGTTCAAACCCGGATTATATCTGCATTCCTTTTGAACAGTTTCGTCCATCATTATAGAGAGTAAATTAAGATCAAAGTATATTTTTGAGTCTGTTACACTGCCAGACTTTCTAAAATCTGTATATGAATGTTCATATCCACTTAAGAAAGCAATACCAAAGATCAGAATTCGTTATATCTTTCGACTGAAAAAAAGAAAATAAAAAAAATACACACTCCAGTAAGAAAAGTTATTTTTCCATCATCTTTCACTTGAATTTAGATATGTTACAAATTTCTTTTGTAGATATTGATTTTAAAGGAAGCGTTAAGTACAGCTATTTTCTTTTGGTGTTATCATGGGAAATGGATAAAAGCTCCGGATTATTATTATTAGTATTACTATCCAAGCTACAACCCTAGTTGGAAAAGCAAGATGCTATAAGCCCAGGGGCTCCAACAGGGAAAAATAGCCCAGTGAGGAAAGGAAATAAGGAAATAAATAAATGAAGAGAACAAATTAACAATAAATCATTCTAAAATAAGAAACAACGTCAAAACAGACATGTCATATAATAAACTATCAACAACATCAAAAACAAATATGTCATAAAGACATATAAATGTGAAAGTACACTTCATTTATCATAATTTCGTACATAAAGTCGACATATTTAGAACGGTGAGAAGACTTTTTTCGATGTTTGTCCATTTCAAAAAATTACAAAACACCCAAAAACCTGTTTATAAATATTTCTTATTCAAGATCTATCATTTTTTGGTCGAATATTCTTTATACAAATTTTTGCATTGACTGAATGCGCAGTACACACGTTCTCTCTCTCTCTCTCTCTCTCTCTCTCTCTCTCTCTCTCTCTCACAATAAAAAACATTTTCTCTTTGTCAAGTCACAAACTAATGATATATTCCTCACATCAAACAAAAAATTCCACTATTAAATGTTCAAACCCTTATAACTTTGAAAGAAATAAAATTCTTGGAAATTTCTCTTGGGACAGAAGGCATAGCTAAAGAAAAAACTCTTGTTTTTTTCTTTCTGAAGTTAAATCAAAAGCTCCTGCCTTTAAAATTTTCGCGAAATGTCACATAAATAACAATATTCTTTACCTTTTCATATTACAAACGACTCCTAAGGAATCTGATGTTAGTGTTATTTACAAACACACTAGGTCATAATTTAATGGTGTTAGGTTATTTTTTGTTGGGGTTGCGTCTATTTTAGATACACTCAATCAACCACACACCCATACACACACACACACGCGCGCACACACAAACACAAACACAAACACACAATGAAATACACACACACACACACACACACACACATATATATATAATATATATATATTATGCATATATATTATATATATACATATATATACATATGTGTATATATATATATATATATATATGTATATATATATATATATATATACATATATATATATATATATATATACACACACACACACATATATATATATATATATATATGTTTGTAACATTGAAGGCGATTGCCTTAGTGGTGTCAATGTGTTTTCTACTGGAATCCTCGTATTTTCTCAGCTTCTTTAGATTCTTCCGTTAAAGAAACTATGACTTGCTTTTTCTTCATTTATTTTCTTCACTACAACACTTTATAAAATGATTAATGATTAAAATTAGCTTACAATTCCTCTTATAAATTAGATGTTATGAGAATTGATGAATTCAACCATTTCTGTTGAATACATACATACTTTTTTATATATTCATATAGGTATATGTATATAGAATTTATCACCCTTCAGAGGATATGGTGCCGAAATGTAGAACCGGAATTTTTTACCCTCTCTTTGCCACAGCTGACTCTGGTACTCACGTAGAACTAGGCAAGCTAAATACCCGGTAGGAAATAATTTGAGATAGAGTTGCATACATTGTAAACTTGAGCTAAGTGTTCTATTGCTTCTCATTTACTTAATTTAGTAACATCTTCAAGTTAACTGGTGTTTTTTTACGGTAATTGTTACTATTTTTATTTTATGAATTTAATTTACGATGCGATGATATCAGTGCACGAGCTGTGAATATAGATTCGGCTGTAGCATCCAGACTGATAAAGATCTCCTTAGTAATGAAAAGAGCACAAGAAAGGTTGAGTGAATGTGTAATTATAGAAAGAAAATGTAATAATCCCTGAAAACGAAATTGGAATAATTTGAGAGAGAGAGAGAGAGAGAGAGAGAGAGAGAGAGAGAGAGAGAGAGAGAGACTTACCTTACCTTATTGCCTTATTTTTTGTTTGGGTTCCCCCAGGTCCCTCAGTGTGAGGCACCTCGTATATCCACCAGAGAGTTGTTAATGCATGTTCCGGTGTATTTTTGCATCTTCCAGTCTTGGATGGTCTGGGATGCATCTTAGGTATTTGTGGAGCTTATTCTTAAACACATCTACGCTCACTCCTAATATGTTTCTTAGATGAGCTGGCAGCACATTAAATAGTCGCTGCATTATCGATGCTGGTGCGTAGTGGATTAATGTCCTGTGCGCCTTTCTTAGTTTACCTGGTATATTTTTTGGCACTATTAATCTACCCCGGCTTGCTCTTTTTGATATTTTTAGCTCCATGATGTTTTCAGTAATTCCTTCTATTTGCTTCCATGCTTGTATTAACATGTAGCGTTCTCTTCTCCTTTCTAGACTGTATAGTTTTAAAAATTTCAGTCTTTCCCAGTAGTCAAGGTCCTTAACTTCTTCTATTCTAGCAGTATAGGACCTTTGCACACTCTCTATTTGCGCAATATCCTTTTGGTAGTGTGGGTACCATATCACATTGCAGTACTCGAGTGCACTACGTACATAAGTTTTGTAAAGCATAATCATGTGTTCAGCTTTCCTTGTTTTAAAGTGTCTGAATAACATTCCCATTTTTGCTTTACATTTAGACAACAGTGTTGCTATTTGGTCGTTGCATAACATACTCCTGTTTAACATCACACCAAGGTCTTTAATTGCTTCCTTGTTTGTGATTGTCTCATGATTAGGTCCCTTGTATGCATATACCATTCCTTCTCTGTTTCCATAATTTATTGATTCGAATTTATCGGAGTTAAATAGCATCCTATCTATCTCCGCCCATTCATATATTTTGTTTAGATCTCTTTGTAGTGAGTTTCCTATCTTCATCACAAGTAATTTCTCTACTTATTCTTGTGTCATCGGCGAAACTTCTCACTACGGAGTTTTCAACATCACAGTCTATGTCTGAGATCATAATAAGAAACAGCAGTGCAGCTGAGACCGTACCTTGTGGCACACCAGATATTACCTGTGCTTCATCTGATTTCTCGTCATTTGCAACCACTATCTGTTTTCTGTTTTGCAGGAATTCTTTTACCCATTTTCCTATCTTTCCCACAATATTATGCTTTCTCATTTTTTTCTCCAATATGTTATGGTCTACCTTGTCAAAGGCTTTTGCAAAATCTAGATAGATCACATCTGTGTCTTTTTCATTTATCATATTTTTGTATATGTTTTCATAGTGTGCTATCAGTTAGGTCTGTGTACTTTTTCCAGGCACGAAACCGTGTTGACCCATATTAAACAAATTATTTTTAACCAAATGGTTCATTATTTTCTTTTTTATTACCCTCTCATACACTTTCATAATATGTGATGTTAGACTAACAGGTCTATAATTGCTTGCCTCTAGTCTTGATCCACTTTTGAAGATAGGGGTTATATAAGCTAATTTATGTTTAACATATATCTCGCTCATATCTACACTTTGTCTTAGCAGTATTGCAAGCGGCTTCGCGATAGTGTTTGCAGTTTTTTTTTAACAAAATCGCTGGAACTCCATCTGGTCCGGCTGCTGATCCATTTTTAATTTCGTTTATAGCCGTGACAATATCTGCTTCATTAATATCTATATCCGTTAGATATTCAACATTTTCTTCTCTCATTTCTGTTTCATTATTCTCATTTGCAATTCTTGGTGTGAACTCACTCTTATATTTTTCTGCTAATATGTTGCATATTTCCTTTTTTTCATTCGTTAGCCGTTTTTTTAATTCTTAGAGGGCCTATTTCTAATCTCCCTTTATTCATCTTTTTTGCATAGGAGTAAAGTACTTTGGGATTTTTTCTTTTTTATATTTGAAGTGTCCTTTCTTCTAAGTCCCTTTTTTCATTTTCTTTCGACTGTATAATCTTTTGTTTTGCATTTTCTATCTTACATTTTATTTCCCTCATTTTCCACACATTTTTTTCTTTTGCAAGATTTTTCTTACACTTTCTAATTTTCTGAAATAAGATCCTTCTGTCTCATGGTATGCACGTCTTTTGTTAATTGTTTTTTTTCGGTACATATTTTTCAACAATTTTCTCCAGTATTTTGTACAGTATATCCGTATTTACCTGTATATTATGACTTACAAATACATTTTTCCATTCTTTATTCAGTTCTTCATTTATTTCTGACCATTTTATATTCTTACTGTAAAAATTATAATTTCCATATCCTTCCCAAAGTTTTCTGCTTTTATTAATTCTGCGATCACTTGCTTTGGAATGGACTATCAATTCTATGACATTGTGATCTGAAATTCCCGTGTTATACACTATTATTTCTTTAACATAATTCACCTCATTCACAAATACTAGATCTAGGACATTTTCCTTTCTTGTTGGAATGTGGTTTATTTGTTGCATATTATGTTCTAATAGCATATCTTGAAGCTTTTCAAATTGCCTCTTATCTTCTGCGCTACTATTACTATCCTTTTTATATGTATACATACAACCACTTTCTTCTATCCGTTCTTTCCAATCCACGAAAGGAAAGTTAAAATCTCCGGATAGGAGTATATTCCAGTCTTTATGGTTTCTACATATATCATCTATTTTTTCTATTATTATGTCAAACTCCTTAGTGTTTGGGGGTCTATAAACTACAATATTCACTAGTTTTTCAAATTCAAATTCTACCGCAATCAATTCACATTCTGTGTTGCTGTATTTTTCACAGACTTTTCCTTGATTTATGTCTCTTCCATATATTGCTGTTCCCCCTTGATTCCTATTTTTTCTGTCAGATCTATAAGTTTGGAAACCCTTTATCTGGTCATCACTGCCAGTCACTTGGGAATACCATGTTTCACTTATATTTAATATATCTATTTTTTCAATTTGGGTTAGTTCTTCTAAGAACTCTATTTTCCTTTTAGAGTTACTCGTGACTAAACCCTGTGCATTCATCACTATTATGGTTTGTGTTTCATCCCCATTATTTAATATTGGTAATAATATGGATTCTCCCATGCTTCCTTCCTGTTCTGATATGATGTTCTTTTCTTCCTTTCCCAGAATTCTGCCATTAAAAAATCCAACTTTTCTATTATATTTGCTCTTTCGCCTTCATATCTATTTTTGTGTGTATACCTGCAATTGTCCCCATATCTGCACCAACCCCTGGCATTATAGATGCATTCTTTGTAGTTGGGCTCTAAATGTGCAGGTTTGGGTTGAAAGGCCTCATATCTTGGGGCTCTTGGTTCATAGCGCGGTATATACACGGCCTGCTTTTTTGTTTCTTTTTTGCTTTCATTTTTCTTTTCAGTTTGCTGAGTTTTCTTACTTTCATTCATTGTTGCAGGATGCATATATCGACATTTTTTGTTGAAACTGCATCCTTTTCCCCTCTTTTAGGTTTTTGCATATTTTTGGATGGAGATCTCTGCATTCGTCTCCATATCCGTCTAAATACGCACATTTACTATATATTTCATAATTATGGCATTTCTTTGGATGCTTGTAGTAGCATCTTTCGCTAAATCTGCAATTCCCTCTTTTCAGCATATTGCAGACTATATCCTTCTTTTCTATTTTTTTTTTTTTTTTTTTTGTTCTTGCTCTTCCCTAAAATCATGTAGGTCTGGGTAAAGTCTCTTGGGTCTATTATTTGTTTCCATCTGGTAATTTATTTCTTCATAAGTATGTTGTTGGATGGCATCATAGGTTATATCAATGATTTCTTCTGCATCCTTACACATATCCTGTTCATTGTTCTCTTCTTCATCTTTTTCTTCTTCTTCTTCTTCTGTTTCTTCTTCCTCTTCTTTATCTTCAACTATTTGCAGATTTAGTCTCGACTTAATTATATTTTCTATCCAGACTAAGCATGTTGAGCAGAATACCTTTGTGTCTTTATTTTTTATTTTTTGCTGTATTTCAGCACATGTGGGGTGTGTTGGAACATGACAGGCATCACATTTTCTAATCAATTGTTGAGGATTATTAATGGAATAGCATATCTTACATGTATTACACCATTTTGGCATTCTTTTTCCCATTGCATCAATCAGCATATTCACCATATTGGACTTCTTATTGTTCTTTGATGGAATGTGTTGATTGATGTAAAACTTTCTTTATAAGTCTCTTTATCACTTGGATCCTCTTTGTAATCTCTTCTATTATTTTGCTGATGTTTTCCGCAGATTTGCTCCAGTTTATTGGATCATATTGTTTCAATATGTCTGCGAATATTTTTCCGTCACATTGGTTGATGTTACTAGTGACCTCTGTTATCAGATGGTCGAGCTCCTGTTTCGCCAACTCATGGAATTTACTTTTGCTGAGTCCAGCGATGTCTCTCCAAGCCTTGCCCGTGTTGTACATAGCCATCTTGATTAGATAACTATTCTATGCCGACGTTTTTATCCCACTTCTCTGACCTCAAACTAATCACTGACTATTCACGAAAACTTTGTAGCTATATTGCACTCGATAGCCTTTTGTTATCCGGGTTAAATCAGGATATTTATAGGGTCACAAAAGTGTAATCACTCACCGGCACACAGATACAAAACTGAGAGAGAGAGAGAGAGAGAGAGAGAGAGAGAGAGAGAGAGAGAGAGAGAGAGGGTAGGCTTTTATCATCATG
>NC_090736.1:17324503-17327003 GCF_036898095.1 Palaemon carinicauda | reverse complement strand
TGTTCAAACTTAATATTTTGAGTGATTTATTTTTTTATGGAAATTATTTCAAAGGGTTGCAATTTGTATAAAATATATTTATTGTTTCAAAGAATGTATTATTTGGATCACGAGTGTTTATTTCAGAACTTTTTTGTGCCCCTGTTGAAGAATCGAAATAAGAGGTTCTGTTCAATAGTTCTTAATAATGATTACCCAGTGATGTGAGTGTACTTTAGACACCTTTGGATATTCAGTGTTTTTATTGATTGCTGTCTGGGAGTTGAATAATCGTCTCAGACTCGGGTATTAATATTTTCAAGCGTAACAGATTTAATGTAAAAATAATTAGGTGAGTTTGGAACTATAGAGATTGTGTAGCTTGCTATCCATAATATATTATATATATATATATATATATATATGTGTGTGTGTGTGTGTATATATATATACAAATATAAATAAAATTACACAATCTTTTTTCTAATCTTCCATATATTTTTTTTTTCAAAGCTAAAACTCTCAAGTAAAACCTGAAGACTGCTACTAAGTCGCCTTTTTTCTTTTCTTTTTGCAACAGGTGTTTTTAACAATGATATATGATTATCATCAACGCACCAATAGCAGTACATTGGAACTAAATTCCATTACAATAATGATTTAAATAAGGATCCAAATACATGTAAAAGTCAGGAAAGATTGTTCACATCTTAAGAGTGGTTTCATTAAAGTTTTTTAATTACAAATCCTTTGGCTCTGATGAGTTCCAATGGTTTTCAGCTGAATTTTCTTCTGGAGAACATATTCTGATCAAACCTGCGTGTTTAGCTGAAACAGCTGTTGGTAGAATGTCTGGAGCAATATAGTACAGTATCAATTCTCATCTTTTCCCTCAGGGGCTTAGCTTTGAAGATAAATAGCTATTCAGGAATAATTTTCTGGCTAGCACAGTGGTAACACGGTCGCCTTGCATTCGCATGGCAGCAGATCGATCCCAGCCCGAGACCGCAAGTTTAAGCTGTTTACTGGAGAGTTCTCTGCTGTGTTTGGGCACGACAGGGGTGGGGTTTTGGGTTTGAAGAAATTAACACTGAATCCGGACTCATTTACCTCATATATATATATATATATATACATATATATATTTGTGTATATATATATATATATATATATACATATACATATATATATATATATATATATACATGTGTGTGTATATATATGTATATATACAAATTGTGTATACAAATATATGTATATATATATATATATATATAGTGTATTGGTGTATTTATATCTTGAATCTCTCATGAAAGATATATATATATATATATATATATATATATAAATTAATTACTAACTCATAATTGTGATCGAAGGCTGGCCCCTCTTAATGAAAGGGCCAGGTCGAAACCAACCATGACATGAGAGGCCATAAAAGAAGTTGGAACCTAACTGCTAACCAGCAGTTCAGGATTTACTTGGCGAGACATAAGTCGGGGAAAACTCGCTGGTAAGAGACTGATGTCTCTCCAGGTAAATCCTGGACTGCTGGTTAGCAGTTAGGTTCCGACTTCTTTTATGACCTCTCGTGGCATGGTTGGTTTCGACTGGGCCTTTCATTAGAAGAAGCTAGCCTTCGATCCCAAGTATGAGGTAGAAATTTATTTCTATTTGAACATGATGTTGTGTTGATATTTATCCTTATTGACTCATTATGGGTAATTAAAATGAATTACTATCTATAGTGTCACGTGGTGGGTCTTGAAATCGGGGAAAACTCGCTGGTAAGAAGCTGATATCTCGCCAGGTAAATCCTGAACTGTTGGTTAGCAGTTAGGTTCTGACCTCTTTTATGGCCTCTCGTGGTATGGTTGGTTCGACCTGGCCTTTCATTAGAAGGGGCCAGCCTTCGATCCCAGGTATGAGGAAGAAATTTATTTCTATTTGAATACAATGTTGTGTTGATATTTATCCATATTGACTCATTGGGGGTAATTTGAATGAATTACTATTAATTGTGTCACATGGTGGGTCGGGAAGTCTGGGAAAACTCGCTGGTAAGAGACTGATGTCTCGCCAGGTAAATCCTGAACTGCTGGTTAGCAGTTAGGTTCTGACTAGTTTTATGGCCTCTCGCGGCATGTTTGGTTTCAACCTGGCCTTTCATTAGAAGGGGCTAGCGTCCAATCCAAGGATGAAGTAGAAATTTATTTCTATTTGAACACGATGTTGTGTTGATATTTATATATATTGACTCATTGTGGGTAATTTGAATGAATTACTATTAATTGTGTCACATGGTGGGTCGGAAAGTCTGGGAAAACTCGCTGGTAAGAGACTGATGTCTCGCCAGGTAAATCTGAACTGCTGGTTAGCAGTTAGGTTCTGACTTCTTTATGGCTTCTCGTGGCATGGTTGGTTTCAACCTGGCCTTTTATTAGAAGGGGCTAGGCTTCGATCCCAAGTATGAGGTAGAAATTTATTTCTATTTGATCACGAAGTTGTGTTGATATATATA
>NC_090736.1:17317003-17322003 GCF_036898095.1 Palaemon carinicauda | reverse complement strand
AATTATGCCTAAAATTTGGTGAGAGTCTAATGGTATCTCTATTTAATAGGAAATGTAATTGCATGGAATTCTGTAATTACCGGGGAATTAAACTAATAGACCATGATTTGAAAGTTTTGAGAGGATACTACATAAGAGATTGAGAGAGACTGTAAAGATTGGGAAACTGCAGTATGGATTACCATCTTTATAGTGAGACAGCTACAGGAAAAGAGGCTAGAAGGAAACCAGAACCTCTTCTGTGCTTTTGTAAATCTAGAGAAGGCTTATGATAGAATACCACGGGAAGTGAGGTTTTAGTGCTTGAGGAAGAAGAAAGTCCCCCCAAAAAGCTGGTTAGAATGATAGAGATGGTGTAAAAAAGAACAAGGAGAAAGTAATAACACCTGGTGGGGTAAAAGAAACCTTTGAAGGTAGTGGTGGATTACACCAGGGGTCAGCATTAAGCCAGTTTTTATTTGTGTTGATCATGGATGTGTTAAGTGAAGAGATCAGAAACGAAGAGTTATGGGAGTCGGTATATGCAGATGAGTTAGTGATAACGGCTAAACACTAGAATGGGCACTCGGTAGATTACATACCTTCCCCTATATCATGTTGTATATCACATCATAGGTAATTAAATTTTGCATATTTGGCAATATTTTTATGCAAATCTGGGAAAATTCACCATGATATGACAAAGAGACATTTTGACCTTTCTGTGACCATGATCTTGATCATGTTGTACACTACAAAATGGGCAATGGAATTGTGCAAATTTTGGCACTACCTTTTTAGTTATGAAAATCACAAACAAACAATAATACAAAAATAAAATAAATAAATAAATACATGTCTAGCAAAACATAAGCAAAGGTAATAGGAAGACGCACAGACAAAGATTGTAGAGTGGCAGGAGACTTTGAAGAATGATGGCTTAAGGGCAAATGTGGTTCAGGTTAACTTTGTGGTGATCAGTAAGGAAGGCAGGGACAAGATAACCAACCATCAAAGTACAGGCTCTGCTATAAAACAGGTGGAACAATTTAGATAGATGGAAACCTTACTTAAATGTTAAAGGTGTCTGGTTTCAGTTCCAGTTTCATAAGAATAGATGCCCACCAGAACGTCAGCTGGGAAATCCCAATCCCGCACTGTGGTGCCCAGCCACCGAAGTGGCCCTTAGTAAACAGCTTAAACGCACAGTCCCGGGCTATGCGAATGTTAGGCGAACACGTTGTCACGGCAGCCTCATATACTAATTCTTGTAATCAAAGAAGACTTACCGTACAAAATGTATAAATTGATAGACAAGTTACCTAATTGCTCAACTAGTACAGAAAATGCCTTAAAGGCACAACGGATGTTGATTAGAGTAGGCTGTAAAGTACTGAGCTTATGTGATGATGTCAATACTGCTGAAAAAAAAAAAGAATTTCTTGTATCAAGAAGTATATTGAGGAGCATATGGTTTGGGTTCCAAGTTTGTCAGTTTATGTACTCGTTAGTCTTTTGTCTATCTGTC
Organism: Palaemon carinicauda; assembly: GCF_036898095.1. NCBI lineage: Eukaryota > Metazoa > Arthropoda > Malacostraca > Decapoda > Palaemonidae > Palaemon > Palaemon carinicauda. The sequence goes on along the minus strand of NC_090736.1, from coordinate 17,320,496 downwards.
TATCAATACGATTATACAAGAAGCTATTTGTGAATTTGACATAAATTTGATAAATTATTCTAGTTGCGACTGACACCGTGCAATTAGATTTTGGAAAGGACGGGATTGCAATTTCTTAGAAGAAGAAATTTTATTCGGGTGAAATATTCTGTCCCGATGGAATACTGTTTAGAAAATGGTATAAACAATTGCTTTAGTCTATCATTTGCTGTTTGATGGTTTGGCTAGTTGCATCTTCGGGCGAGAATATTTTCAAATCCAAATTTAAATTCAAACAATTTGTTGACAAAGAGCGGTTTAAGGAGATGTTATACTCTTTTCAATGTACACAGATGGTGGGAGTATTGATACTACCCCTGAATACTATTCACACTACATTCAACATCTATTGAGGTACTTAAAATTTCGTCATCTGTAACTATGGACTACTATTAGATTAGAGAAGGTAACAAAATACATGCCAATCCTGCATACACTGAAGAGTTCTACTTCAACATAATATTGGAGAAATGTGAAACATTACCCAGAAAGTTGTCCATTACATACTGGCTGACTCAGCTCTTGTATGATATAGCAGAGGTCATATTTATTAACATCCCAGAGAGAGGAAGACATTATAGTAGGACACATCAAAATAATATACAAGAAATGAAAAAGGGGCAGAATATTCATTTCTTGTCCAATGTTCAACAAAAGAAACAGGAGAGATGACGTCTATAATTATTTATTAGAATTTTTTAAATAAACGAAGGGATGGATTCTTTGGCTTTTGACTGATCTTTATTAAGATAAACAGAGAAAGGAGGAAAATTTTGGCTTTTGACCGATGCTTTTCACGAAAAAACTGAGAAGAGAAAAAGTTTTCAGCTTTTAACGGATGTTTATCAGAGAACAGAGAAGTGAGGAATTTTTGAGCTTTTAACTGATGTTAATGAATAAGATTATAGAGAGTATAAATATTACCTTTTTATGATGTATAAGATGAGGATGGGTGAAGAGCTAGTCTTTAGCTTTCGAACGATATTTTTCTAAACAATCAAAGAGAGGATAAAGTCTTCAGTTCTTGAAGAGTAACTGATAGAGGGGGAGGCTTCATCTCTATTCATTCTCTCTTACAAGAGATTAGTTTCCGACTGAAGACTGACAGTAGGAACAGTGAACACAGAAAGGATAAAGTCTTCAGATTCTGGCTAATATTTATCAAATGTAACATCAAGGAATGAAGTCTCCATCTTTCTTTTGATGTTTTCCAAGAGAAACGAGAAGAACAATAATAAAATCTCCACTTTTAGAGCAACAAAGAGCACGAAAACTAATTTTCTTATATTAATTAAATCCAGTAGTTTTTCTTGAAAAATGTACCCTGAAAGTTCCTTATGCACTTGACAAATAAAATGCGTCAGACTGTTTTAAATTCTATCGCTTGGCTCTACGAAGCTTTTCTTTCAATTTCCTAAAATTAAATTCCTGATTATACCGTAATTAGGTCACCTCACATGAATAATAACGACCTCGTTAATTACTCGAGCGAGCACATAATTTTATGCAAGTAGTTTTCGTTTGCATAAGGGAGAGAAAAATCCTCTTATAAGAGTGACGATAATCGTATGAGAAAGAAGGTTTAATCAACTCTGTTTAATTTAAAGATGATATGATCTTCATTGAAATACCATTCACACTTCTTTTAATGAAATGTTAAAGGTAAACATAATTTCCTCTCAATGATTTACGAAAATGTATTCATATTGAAAATAGGTTGACTGATAATCTTATGTGAATGAATTAGTTATTAGATTTAAGTGATCTCGTATTTAGATAAAATTTTTATCAACAGCTGTGCACACATACACTGACACAATGACGCTATGTATACACACACACACACACACACACACACACATATATATATATATATATATATATATATTTATACTGAGAGAGAGAGAGAGAGAGAGAGAGAGAGAGAGATATTAAAGATACAGAACCAGCTTCGCCTTCGTCGTAATAATGGCAAATTACTGCGAATTTTTATGGAACTGCCAAGAGATGCGAAATCCTTCTGTATAGGGCAGTGGTTCCCAACCTGTGGTACGCGTACCACTAGTGGTACTCGAGGGCCTTCCAGGTGGTACGCGAACACTTTCGGGGTCATGAACGATTTTTAGTTATATTTTACATCACAAAATGTGTACTGTTCGAACTCCTGACTACCCTTGAGAGGAGCCCACTGATGAATTTGCCCAAGAAATCGTCCATCACCTCTCACTGCTCAAGACTGAATTGAAGCAATACTTCCCGGACGTGACATGTTGTGCCTACGTCACCAATCCGTTCTCTGTTGATCCAGCCAATCTGCTTGTTGGGACCGGGGAACAAGAGGAACTCATAGATATCCAAGCAGATGAGACAGCAAAGACGAAGCACAAAGAATGCTCTCCTTTAAACTTCTGGGTGAGCATGGCCTCCTCGTACCCGACGCTAGCCCGTCACGCTGTTCCCCAGCCACTGATTTTCTCCTCGATGTGGGAGTGCATACAGGGGTTCTCAGCCTTCATGGCCATGAAGTCAAAAAGCTAGAACCGTCTTGCTGCGCCCGGGCATGATTTCCGATGTGCTGTGAGCAAAGTCATGCCCCGCATTACCCAGCTGGTGTAGAAGAAGCAGATACAGCCCTCGCATTGAGTTGTTGTTTTCTTAGTTAATTTGCGTGTTCTATTTTTACAATTATAGAAATAAAGTGGTATCTGATCGAATTTAGTTTTTTCTGGAACCAGGTGGTACGTGGCGACTGTATGGGACCTCCAAGTGGTACTCGATCACATAAAGATTGGGAATCACTGGTATAGGGGATATGAATTATTCGAAAAAAAAGAAAGTTTACCTTGAGAGACGTCACGAAAATAAACGCATTATGTTTTTTAGCAGCAAATAGTTTTTTAAATAGTGGGTGTCAATGTCAACAAGTGGGTAACGTGTGTGTCGGTGACTCTACGTCCGTGCATGTATTTGTGTGTGCCTGCGCATGTGTGTATTGTATGCATGTATGCAAGACTTTCTCTAACTACATCTTGCCTATTGTTTGCTTTTTCGCATATATCCAAATCCCACAATATCAAAGAATTTATTTCATCAATCATTCTTTTCATCATTGACTGATTTACTAGGATTTGTTTCAATATATCTATTCATACACCATGAACTTCTCATATATATAATTTTGGTTACCAAAAGAGAAGAGAGAGGTATTGGTATAATATAAATGTCTTAGTTTTATTTCACTTAATTTGACAATCTGGTTTTTCTTGAACTAGTAAAATACAAAATGTAATATGTAGCCTACTCATACGACAATATCGCCGAGTTTGCCGAATATTTCAAGTTCGAGGAAAAAAAAAAAAAAAAAAAAAACAGTGACATATGCAAGTAACTGAAGAAAAAAATATCATCTCAATAATGAGGATTGGAAGAATAAAACAGTAGTTTACGTGACCGT
>NC_090736.1:17299503-17312003 GCF_036898095.1 Palaemon carinicauda | reverse complement strand
ATAATCTTCAATGGCAACAGTTTGAACAGATCTGCTCTGCAAGGTCAGGTGCTTAGAACGAAATTACGCAATAAATAGAATGGAAGAACATGGCAGGCAGAAATCGGGAAATGAAATGGAATAATGGGAAACCATTGTGCTCAAGTCACAGAGAGAGAGAGAGAGAGAGAGAGAGAGAGAGAGAGAGAGAGATACGACACATTCAACAAGACGTTTACAACAGCGGTCTGTCATCTCAGTTTGTTATCTGTGTTGATGAATCTGTTCCAGAAGAGAATTTTAGTTTATTCTTTTAATGCTTTGCTTCCAGAAACTAAACATCTCCAACTTTCACTGGCTGTTGACTGAAATGTTATCTCGCAATTGTCTAGGGATGTATCTGATGAGAGTCTCGTTGTGAGAGGAGATGTAACTTGTCTCTGTTTACTTTCGGGAATACTAAAAAGCCATTACTTGAATGGAAGGCAGAAGATTCGCAATGCAGAGGAAAGTGGATCTCACCTTCAGTGGGGGAACCAAGATGCGTAAAGTGGAAGACATTTGATACGGGAAATTGAAGATTTCACTTCCAAACGACAATTTTCCTTTTGCTTAAATTTTTAATCAATTGAAATTTCTATCATGGACACTAATAGGTTTAAAGGTCACTCATGAATGGCAAAGGCAAGGAACAGGACAATGCCCTAGAAACTAACCATATAGAGGTATGATCAGCTGGGACCCTAGAGGGCCTGGCAAGAGCTGCTGATGACTCAGCAAGAACCCCAGTAGGCTCCCCAAGGATGGTGAGGGTGGAAACACTACAAGAAATCATCGAGCTTAAGCGAATCTCGAACTCCCATTAAACAGATTGATAGGCAGGGACGATTTCAATAAGCAACAACAACATTGAATCATGTAATAGCTTCCATTTTCTACTTTCCTTCTCTTTGCATCATATATATATATATATATATACACACACACATATATATATATATATATATATGGATATATATATACACACACATATATATATATATATATATAAGCATAATAACTAATTTGGCATCGTTATTTTACACCGGCATGCCCTTGCAGTTATCAACTACAGTTACTGGTAGTCGGGCTAACTTTTGACTAAACATTCTAACTGACAGCCAATATTGGCCGTAGGCCTCGTCTCTTGTTAAAAAGCAAGGCTGGAAGGCAGGACATCAGGTGATAGTATTCTTACAGCCCTACCAAGGGAGGAACCTATTGGGGAGGGAAGACTGCCAAGAGGGAGGCAGATAATTACAAGGCGAGATAATGTGAAAGATGAACTGAAGAGAAGAAGTTTGGTGCAAGAGGATGACTTTGGTAGATGGCACTGGAGATGGCGTATTATGCAACCGACCCTCTAATTTAGGGATAATTTTGTGAAAGAATATATATATATATATATATATATATATATATATTTATTTATTTATTTACCCGTGTATATATAAATATATCTTAATTTATATTTATATATATATATATATATATACGTGTGTATGTATATATATATATATATATATATATTTATTTATTTATTTACCCGTGTATATATAAATATATCTTAATTTATATTTATATATATATATATATACGTGTGTATGTATATATATATATATATATATATATACATATATATATATATATATATATGTATATATATACATGTGTATGTATATATATATATATATATATATTTGTTTGTGCATAAATGAATTTATGAAAATTAAATACACATATTTATGTATACTTACGTGTATGTGTATTTGTAAACATATATATATATATATGTTTATATATATATATATATATATTTATATGTATATATATATACATATAATATATATATATATATATATATATATATAAACATATATATATATATATATATATATATATAAAGATAGATAGAGAAATAGATAGATATTATATACCATGATGCATGGTACGATTTTTTTCCGTGATTCAAAGTCCATGTAAAAGAAGTTTATAATTATCTGAAAATATTCTTCATTTAACTAACTACGGAAGATACGGAGGAAGCAAACATATTCAAAAAGTTTCTAGTTCCTGATCTCAAAGGAGAGGTCAGTAAAAAACTCGAAAAGTTCCATAAACTTCCGTTGGGATTGATATTCATTTAATTAGATTCTTTGAGGTACCTGACTAAGGTACATGAAATACTGCATTAACACGATTTAAATCTGTTTTAATAATTAAGAAAAAAAAATAATGGGGTGGAAGTATGGAAAATATACATGGATTGGAAGGATTTTGCATGCATTATAGACATAATAATTCCAATAATGATGATGAAAATAATTTTGTAATAATAACGATACATAAACACACAGGAGTATTACGCTCCAATTTTTGACAGGAAAGCGATAATTGCAGACTGTATAAACACGTCTAGATGGCTGTTGCAGATTAGTATGTCCGGAATGGAGGCGATCTTTTATTATTATTATTATTATTTTTACTCGATAATTTTGTGTGGTCTTGTGTGATTAACCACTACCTAAAAATAGGAAGATTGGTGAGATGTTAATTGTATATAACAAATTAAACTTAATCTTGTAAAGGTGAATATTAATAAACAGCATACGTAAATCACTTCCGTAGGTGTTCATTTTTCTATTTATCTCCTCAAATGTTTCATTTTAAGAAATTCAAATAGCATAGATTTTATGGGAAATCTGCAATTTATTAAACTGAAATACTGGATAGATGACGGAAGCAGAAATAATAATGTTTAGAATAATATTCGTCTCGTGTCTTAGGTTTAAAAAAATCCAGCATTCCCAATCTCAAAAATCATTATTTTGAAAAGAAATTGAAGTCAACCATCCTTGGCTGTTATTTTTAGAGTAAAATTATCAAATATATTTAATTTATTCCTATTGGCTTGGCTCGTGGCAAAAAACAAAATGATTAATCAGGAAAGGTTTTCCTCTTTAGTTTAAAAAGATTGGTTGCTCACGGAAGGTCTTTCCTGAAATGCTGGAATTAAAAGAAAAATTTATTGAATTTTCAAGAAAGAGAGAAAGTACACGGATGGTCAAAGAACAAACCACCAGTTGAGATACTAAGCGCTAAAGAGATATTCGGTACTTTGATTGGCCAGATAGTTCTACATTGGATCCCTGTCTGGTTTCTCTGTGCCTACATATTCACCGAATAGTCGGACATATACTTTACACATTCTTCTTATACGTCTGACAGCACAAATATAACCTCAAAATTCTTATCTACTTCAGGGGTTAATTACCGTACTGTAATTGTTCATTGGCTACTTTCCACTTGGTTATGTTAGAAGAGATTCTCTGTCTATGGTAAACAACACTTTTAGGAAAAGGACACTCCAAAATCAAATCATTGTTCTCTGGTCTTGGGTAGTGCCTTAGCCACCACACCATAGTCTTCCTCTGTCTTGGGTTCGAGTTCTCTTGCTTAAGGGTACACTAAGGCACACTATTCTCTATTCCTTATTTCCGTCCTTCACTGGGCTATATTCCATGACGGAGCCCTTGCGCTATAATCCTACGTTTCCAACTATTATTATTATTATTATTATTATTATTATTATTATTATTATTATTATTATTATTATTATTATTATTATTATTACCAGCCAAGCTACAACCCTAGTTGGAAAAGCAAGATGCTATAAGCCAAAGGGATTCAATAGGGAAAAATTGCCCAGTAAGGAAATGAAATAAGGAAATAAATAAATGATGAAAGCAAGTTAACAATAAATCATTCTAAAACAGCTAACAACGCCAAAACATATATGTCCTATATAATCTTTTAACAACGTCAAAAAAAAGATATGTCATATATAAACTATAAAAAGACTCATGTCAGCCTGGTCAACATAAAAACAACTAGGGTTGTAGCTTGGCTATTATTGACAATAATAATGGAGACGTATGTTCAAATTGTTCTTATCGTGATATTGCCCATATTTGAATGTCCATAACTGACAATGTTAGTAAAGGTCGCTAATTTTACAAGGAACTTTTTTCTCTCTCGCAGCCTCGCCTTCCCCTTATTTCCATGCTTATAATGATGACTATGAAGCATTGCCAGATTTTTCTATAGCACTTAATAGAATGCAAAGGTCAGTGACGTAACACAAATCTCTTTTTTTTTTTTTAGTATGAAGCATAGTTAGGCATGACTGTTAGTGCCGTAGTTTAATCCAGGCCTGAAGTTATTGGAAAAATAAGATGTGGAATTATCTCTTTTTAAGGATGAAATGGTTGTGAAAGTCAAAAACAACAGAATCCAAAATAGAACTCTAAAACCTGAACACAAACTTTGCAATGGCGATATCATTGTTTTACACTGACCTAATTAAACTTGTTGATGTTATCCTAAAAAGAACTTTTTATTTCTATTTTATGATACCTTGCCTTTGGGGATTGCTTTTGATACAAATAGTCCGAGCGATGACTAAATGCAACCTGTATTAAAACATTTCATGAATGAAATTGTACATTTCCTAGGTCCTAAGTCCAAATCCGTTGGAGGCCAGGCGGAAAATGTTGAGCATTTTTTTGTATTCGAGATTGCTGCCATTCATAAAAAGGAATAAGGTAAAGATAAGGTCGTTCTTATTCTGAAATACTTGGTTTTTAATGAACACAATCGGCGATATATATATATATATATATATATAGGCATACGTATTATGGCCCATTAATATATTTGAGTAGATTCATCCCCCTCAATTTATTTAAACAGAATGCTTGATAGTTAAACGAAACTAAAATGAAATCTTATATATACAGTATAGGCTACTACATTTACACACACACACACACACACACACACACACACACATATATATATATATATATATATACGTACTAAATAACATCACCAATATTATTTCCATTAATACATGGGAATGCCTTTATCCTCTTAGTAATGACTTTTACTATTTAGAAAGTTTTTCCAAAATAAATATATAGGTTCACATCAACATAGCATAATATTAATTATGGTACTCTCCAATAGTTAACTGCTGTCTCTTGAGTGCCAATTCTTCGGTATCGGCTACGGATCTGATCCAGTTATGATGATATATTCAAAGGTTTAAAGGCAACTCATGAATGGCAGAGTCAGGGGAAAGTGGCATTGCCCTATGAAGCAGGACAATGCCCTAGAGACTGGCCATATATACATATGATTAGCATCCAAGCCCCCTCTCCACCAAGGAGATCCAGGCAATGGCTATTGATGGCTCAACAGATAATCCTATAAGCTCCCCCAAACCCGCCCCCATCCTTAGCTTACAAGGATGGTGAGGTTACAGCGACTAAAGAGACTAACGAGTTTTAAGTGGGACTCGGACCCCAGTTTGGCTAATAACAGTCAAGGACGTTACCACATAGGCCACCATAACCCTGAAACTATCAAGTACCTGTTTACCCCTTCGTTCAACAATCATTCATATTATTTGTTACTTTTTGGCAATGACATTTAGGTCTAAAGTTTGTTTTGGAAGTGACATCTCTTCAGTGCAGCATTAGGAATGGTTGACTCCATTTAAGTATGTAGATTTACAGCAACACTTAGAGTTAATTTTGTAATAGCAGCCAAATACTATTTTCAGTGTAGAAATTACTTTGGCATATCTTCTAATGTTGGCGTCTGCTTCATTAAGACAATCAGAAACCTTGACTGGTGAGGCAGGCCAGGGCACTCTTCAGGCACAGGCATCTAGGATGATGACACTCGGAGTTTCTGATTACATTTTTCTAATGCTACTTGCAATTTGTTTTTTAAACAGATTTTCTAAGTTATACACATGTCACCATTATTGTCAAACAGTGCCAATAGATAAATAGCCAGCTAATGGGACAACAACTTTTGAAGAATGTCATCTCTTCCGTGTTACTAAGATACCTAGAGCCCGAGCAAAAAGAAATTCGTTGTTTGTGTGTCGACCTGTTGCACAGTGTTTTGAAACTTTCATCATAAACATATTTTTCCGTCCTTTTTCAGTTTCTTATGGATATCAGTATTCAAATGTTTCTTAAAGTGCTGATGTTCTGACGTAACCAGAGTACTTGTTGATGAGGGACACTTTCAGGGTGTTTGTTTGTGTCAAAGCATATTAATGGCAGTTTTTAAGCTTGTGTATGTTGTATTTGCTGTAATGCAACGGATGTTTGTTTTTATTTCATGTTTATTGGGTGTAAGCATGTGCAGGAAGTTTGTAAATACTGAAAATATGACTTAAATAGTTGTAAGCGATAGTAATTTCTAAACAAACTGCAACTAGTCTCGTGTTAATATGATTCCTTTATACATCTTTATTTATATAGCATTTCAGAATATTATTATCACTATATGTCAATCTAAATTTCAATGCTTATAGTTATTGGAGAGAAAAAATTAAAAATCACTTTTATTTGCATCGTCTGCTAAAGAAATTTGTATTAATGCGCCGAGCTTTTCCGCAGGACTCATCTGCGTAAAGTAGTCCTCCGCATTGTAAAGTAGTCCGGAAGTATTCCCTAATATTTTACAAAATGCTCAACATTCCAGAGGTCGCCTGTAATTGATTTTTGGTAAGCAAGATTTAACTGTGATTTAGAAAAAAAAAATAATTCATATATCTTTCATAGGAAGGTAAAAAGTATAATGCATTACCTGTGTCTCAGACTAAAAGCTGAATTCTGGATGTTCTCTTAAGGAACTGAGAATTGTTGAACGTAATATTCAAAGTTGATGTTTCACCTTCGGTATAAAATTTGCTGTCCGGTGTACTTTACAGTGAAATATAATGAGGAAGGATAAGGTTTACTAACCGAATACCTTCCTTCTGACAGAGATTTCACTCCTGTCTTTGTCAGGAAATTTTCATTCACGCCATTACCCTGAAATCCTAGAATCTGTGTAATGCTACATCCCATACTGGTAACACTTGGCTCTAATTCCAGAATTGCAGCGATTTCCTTAACAAAGAATCTTATCTCGTGATTAAAAACTTGTGCCAAAGGGCTACAACTGGTAATTGCGTGCAGGCCTGGTTTTAATCATTATTAGGGCGTTGTGAGCCCGTGAAATGAAATGTTTAATTATAACTGGAAATTACCCAGAGAGGAATTTTATTTTACCTTTTTTTACATTTTTCTAATTTTCTGGTCTTGGTTTGAGCCTATTAATTTAGGATCATTATTGAATTAAGTTGGTCTTAGTATAGCTTGCTCCATAATTAATTAAAAGTGAACAGCACTAGTGACTAATGAAAAGATTTAATTTTGTATGATTGTATCACATGTTGTAATTGATTGGTGGAGATAGTCCTTTATTACTCATAGAATCATCCAAGGACTGAAGGTTAAGCAGAACTCTGGTTTGTCTTTTGCTTAGAAAACTTGGTATGATTTATTTTTGTATTTATTTTCGTTGTTATTATGATTCTTTCCTATCATCTTTTGTAATATGACACATCTCATTGTAAATTGACACTTTATAAGATAGGATAAGGCCCATTTTGAAATATGAGAAAGTTTGATAGTAGCCGTCCATTAAGTATGTTCATATTTCTAAATGAACGGACAGATGGCTGGGCGGACGGACAGAATTTTTACCCTCCATATTTAAATAATTTTATCGAATATTCATCCATTATTATCTTTAAACAGGTGTTCACAAATTTTATCCATGAATCAATTATTTGAAAATCACTACCAATCCTCATGTTTGTAAGAAAAAGTTATCCAGAAAATAGACAAGATGTAATGCGATACGATAATTTGAAATACTTTTTTGTCTTTGGTTTATATCAAGGAATTTCAGCGGCAAACACCTTATTCCCTAGAGGTAAAGAGGTTGAAAGCTAAGCAATATGATTTTTTTTATGAAAAGGAATTTGATATCAAGTCATGAGAGGTGATTTCTTCAGACTTGTGATTTTCACTCGATATAGAAAACGATACACAAAATTTGATAAGGATTTCCTTCAATTACCATTAATCGTAGTCATTCTTTTTTTTTTTTATCAATAATGAGATTATATTAATATTAAGCATAACTCTATTACAATGAGAATGTTGTAACCTACCCCACACTCTAAGAATCAAAGTTGATTGTTTACGGGTAAAAGTCTTATTCATGCTGCTTTGCGTACGAATTCACGTCATGTTTATTGATATATCTGTGACTAACCATGATTGATGATGTCTTGGGCACAGGTTTTGGAATCCTAACAAACGATGAGAGAGAGAGAGAGAGAGAGAGAGAGAGAGAGAGAGAGAGAGATTGCATTTTCATTCAACGCATGGCTGGATTTGATGAAATTACTTTATTCTACAAATTCCATGGGAATCGTGTTGTATCTGAGAACATTTTTAAGAGATCAGTATACTGTATATATATATATATATATATATACATATATATATATATATATATATATGTGTGTGTGTGTGTGTGTCTGTGTCCGTTTATACCTTGCAGTGTATATGAATATAAATAAATATATAGAAATAACTTTGTGTGAATAAGAAAACATGCCCAACTAAATTAGTATTCTGTATGGCCTTCCATTTCATAAAATATGAAAACATATTTATCTTGTAAAGGCTAAAATATGAATAATATACTGTAGTATACATATGCGTGAAATAGAATTTATCGAAGGTAAAGTGAACATAGTTAAATCTGTGTTTTAATGTGTCTAAAGGATTATATAATAACGATAGGATCATAGTAATTAGGAGCTCTTCTAGGCGAAGGACACTACAAAATAAAACCATGTTTTCTAGTCTTGCGTAATGCCATAACCTCTGTACTGTACTCTTCTACTGTCTTGTGCTAGAGTTCTCTTTCTTGAGGGTACATTCGGGCAAATTTTTCTACCTTATAAATTATATCTTCCTCTGTTTTTTTTTTTTTTTTTTTTTTTTCAACTTTTTATAGTTTATATATGAAAGATCTATTTTAATGTTTTCACTGTTCTTAAAATATTTTATATTGTTCATTACTTCTCTTGTAGTTTATTTATTCCCTTATTTCCTTTCTTCACTGGTCTATTTTCCCTGTCGGAGCCCTTGATCTTAGAGCATCCTGCTTTTCCAACTAGAGTTCTAGTTTAGCAAGTAATAAAAATGATAATTAGGCACGGGAAAAATTATAGAGTATATAACATTGGCAATAAAAAAGAACTTTCCTGATTATACATACACGCATATCTGCAAGTACCGTAAAGTTGTGGGTTAAAGCGACTGATTTGGAAAACATTAGAGACTATATGAAATTATTAAAGGAAAAAAAAAAACCTTCCTTAGGGTTATAAATCATAATTTCACCCAAAAAACTCTTTATTCTAATTAAGAAGCCCTAAAAATTGCTGTTGTTTAAGTGAATACTATATATATATTTCTCTTCTACTCAGACTTCAGCGTAAACTTAATATGGAGTCAAAATCTCTTTTAGAAACTTGACATTTTTTACCTGAAAGAAGAATATGAGGCTAACAAGAAAACAAAATGGTTTTAAAAATCTTTTATTTCAAAGACCATGAAAAGACAATAAAAACAGTATTAAACTCATAGTTCTATAATATATATTTATTGAAATAGCGATAAGGTATTTCTTCATCTTGTCCTGGTTTTCAAAAAAGTCTTATTAAAACATTTCTTTATAAATCTATAAAAATATATGCTATATAGATGGTCAAGTAAGGTTTTTTTATTTCTTTCTTTTTTTGTGGTGCTGTAAGGAACTTGAGGACGAGAAATGTAATTAATCATCTAAAACTTCAGTGGTCGAAAGGTCAGAGAGAGAGAGAGAGAGAGAGAGAGAGAGAGAGAGAGAGAGAGAGAGAGAGTTGTGTTGGGGTTGCAAGGACGCGCTTCAGTCAATCACATTACATACAACAGTTAACCTAGTTACCAAGTGGACAGCTACTCTTAATAGTTAATTAAGATCCATTATACCTGCGTCATAAGTCAATTTGGCGTAAGAACCGAACATGAACACACTACATTTAGATTATGAACTGGCGCACACCAAACTTTAGCGATAGATAGACAAAGAGATAGGTGGATAGACAGAAATATAGCGTGTTTTTTTAAAACAGTAGTATTACTAACTTTAATGGTTTGTTTTCTCGATTTTATACAGCAGAAGATATCGCAAGCAGTATTTGCATCAGAAAATCCGGGTTTCTATACAACAATTTTCTAGTAGCCTACAAAGACACGAGAATAGTTACAGATGGCTTCAAACTATTGGAACCCAGATTTATGTTTGCTTTAGGCTCCAGAGCCTTTAAATAGGCGGCTCCGAGACTAAATAGCAAGCGCCCACGAAACATTCGAATGATTGAAGACATTAGGGTTTTCAAGAGGAAACTGGACACTCTATTTCATGAGTCTTTTGACAGTAACGATTTAACAGTAAATGTACAATATGCGATATGAAACGTTAAATACTCTGAACGAACAAGGTAAAACGACAGTGGAGGTCCTGTAGAGAGTGGGGTTCCCCTGTTGTATGGCCCCGGAAAAGCAGCCAGAAAAGTAAGTAAGTAAAGTAAAGATTATCATTTTTAATGCCATAATTCAAAAGCTTCAATTCTAAATTTTATACCCAGAAGATAGCGACAGACGAGTCACGAATAAATTAAAAAAGAAGAAAAAATGTACAATAAGTGAGGGGGAGGGGCGGTCCTTGGTTTCGATTTACATAAAATATTCTTTTAACTTTAACAGGTTATTAAAGTGATAAATAGTCTGCAGATGTGATTTGCAATCACAATGGGTAAGACTGACACTCGTGAATCTGCAAAGAGATTGATTTTCCTTAATACACATCAGCTTGACCTGAACATTTTGTGAAATTGATGATGATAGGGACTAAGATTCCTCCGTTTTGTAATGGCCAATCGAAGTTGACTAACTGATAGAGGTTCTCATAATTTGTCAAATAAGGATACTAATATGTATGGGATTTGTGTAAATTTTTATGAAATGTTAGATGAGGATACAGTTCATGTCAATAGCAATTAGAAGTAGAATAAAGGTAGGGTTTATGTCAATAGAAATTAGAGGTCAAATAAGGATAGAGTTTATGTCAATACCAATTAGAAGTAGAATAAGGATAGGGTTTATATTAATAGCAATTAGAGATCAAATTGGCTTGGGTTTTTGTCAATAGCAATTAGAGGTAAAATAAGGATAGGGTTTATGTCAATAGAAATTAGAGGTCAAATAAGGATAGAGTTTATGACAATACCAATTAGAAGTAGAATAAGGACAGGGTTTATATTAATAGCAATTAGAGATCAAATTGGCTTGGGTTTTTGTCAATAGCAATTAGAGGTAAAATAAGGATAGGGTTTATGTCAATAGAAATTAGAGGTCAAATAAGGATAGAGTTTATGTCAATACCAATCAGAAGTAAAATAAGCAAAGGGTTTATTTTAATAGCAGTTACAGATCAAATTCGATTTAGTTTATGTCAATAACAATGACATGGGAAATAATGATATGATGAGCTTTCGAGTAAAAAACTTTTTGCATAAATAACTGTTAAATTTCAAGAAAGAATAGTGTACGTGTTAATCGGTATAAGCTACTAAATAATGTAATTTGCATAAAACATCTCTGAGTTTCATGATAAGGCTAATGTGTCTATACATAGTTGTAATGTCAAAATTTCGCTATAGACTCTTTTATAAATATGTGGTCCGTATGAATAGATGTAGGTTATCGGTAGAGGGTTAAGACCGAGATCAAACCAGAGTAGAATAGTAAAATGAGAGTTTGTCATTTATTTAGATATGGCAGGAAAAAGACTGTAACAATACGTTGTTTTCAAGTATATTTGTCATGTCTGGAGATAAAATTGGCAGTAACACTTATAGCTTCCAGATGTGTTGATTGTCTATTTTTGTTATTCAGCTTCATTTAAGCGAACAAAAGTCTAATCGCAGTTTCCTGACCTATATATATTTTTGTATGTTTCTGATGGGATTATTTCTGAAGTATACCCCTTCCACAGTTTTGTTTACATTGTCAACGTATTTAGTAATCAGTCAAAATCTAGATATGACTTTAGGTATTTTTTATTTTTACTTTTTTAGCGTTTTCATATGAAGAGATTGCGTAAATCTTTTGATTGTTATATCTTTTTTCGCATATTTTATAAGAAATCCTAATAATATGTAATCAAATCTTCTTCACGGTGCCCTTAATAAGCGGATGACTGAACACTTTCACTCGGTCACTACAATAATGGCCATATGCATAGCAACAATTTCAGTAAGGAAAAAGTGATTGGGGAACAGTAATTATTCGCTTTCTTCTTTCAAACGCTTAAATATTCATGAAGACAGAGGAAGGCAAAGGCAGTGCCTTAGAGACTGACCTTATATACATATGATCAGCGCCCAAGCCTCTTCTTCACCAAAATTAGGACCAGGGAGGGTCAGTCATTGACTGCTGATGACTCAG
>NC_090736.1:17273189-17280689 GCF_036898095.1 Palaemon carinicauda | reverse complement strand
AAGCCTTGGATGACTATCAGCCAGTGTGCAAACAAGGATGTTCAAAGTCCATATAATTAAATAAATTTTATGGAGGAGGCAACTTTCCTCGGATCATGACTAACGGGTGTACTGTCTGGATCCGTTCTGCGAATAACACGGGTGAATTTCGCCCTTAGTTATAGATAACTTTGAACCCAGGGTTTCTCTTCTGAACAGCTGTCCTCCCAAAAGTCTGAAGTTCTATGAAGATAGACCTTAGGGCACTCCACTGGACATAGAGATGCATCTTCCTTCAGAGGGCAGATTCTCTAGGGACCCCGCCTGTTGATGGGCAGCTTGTTCCTGGTAAGAAACGTTGGGTCTGGAAATAGATTCAGTTCTCCCTCCAAGAACTGGACGTGGCCTTCCTCTGTAGAGAGAGCCACTATTCACAAACTCTGGCCCCCAAGGCGAGTACAAACAGAAATATGACTTAAATTCAAAACCTTCTAAGCACATTCCTCATACACAATGAGGAATCATATATAATGACCAAGCAAATGGTCTTTGGAAGCGCTGAAGGGCTAGTTCACTAAGAACGTCGTTAGAAAAGTCGACCTGTAAGACATATGGTATCTGACTTGTCAAGGCAGGCTTGAACAATAGAATTGTGTAGGCTGCTAAACCTTGCTCATGAAGGTGAATGAAGAATGATAAATAGGAATCTGTCGGGATTTCTTTCAGTTTCTTCGCCTTGACAAAGGATAGCTATTTCTTCCCTGAAGCCTCATAATGTCTTCTGGTTTCCTCCAAAAGTTTAAACCGACTTTTAAACACCGAATCTTTTTCTCATTGTTAAGGAGAGAAAATCATGAGATGTATGTTCCGTGTTTTCTGTGATGGAGCGAAGACAGTCGACTTCTGTACTCGCTGAGATAGAGATGGATCCGGTAGCGGAACGAATTTTAATCGTAGTTCCAATGCCAGAGGGAACCACACGCTATTTGGCCACTTGTGGGCCACTATTGCAGCTTTCCCTTTGAAGGATCTAAGCATATCGAGGACCTTGAAAAGGAGGTGTGCAGAGGGAACAGATAGATACAGGACCATCTGATCCAGTTCAGGTACATGGCATCCACTGCGAGCGCTAACACATCCTCGTAAGGGGACACGTAACGAACTATTTTCTTGTTTTCTTTCGTCGCAAAAAGGTCTATCTGCAGCTCTGGGACTTGACTCGAGATGAAGGAGAACGATCCTACGTCAAGGGACCATTCTGACTCTATAGGTGTAAACCTAGATAGAGCATCCGCTGTCACATTGCGGAACTCTTGAATGTGAACTGCTGACAGGTGCCATTTCTTCGCACGTTTAATGCATATTTTCTCCAGACTCCTGTTGCATCCTAAAGCTGTGCTCTTAGCACTGGATCTGTTATCGAAGCAAACTGTAGAGAGCCCAGCACTCTCTCCTGTTCGCGTCTTGATATCCGTTTGGATTCAATAGTCTTTTGACAGATCCTGCTATTTCTTACCTCTTCTTACTAAGAATGGAAAGCCAATGTGACTCCAAATTCCAGTGGATTCCCAACCACCGAAATTTTTGATTGGAAAAAGACGAGACTTATTTATGTTGATCTTGAATCCCAGATGTTCCGGGAACTGGATCACTATCTTAGAAGCTTTCATGCATTCTGTCCTGGATGCTGCCCCCACCAGTCAGTCGTCCGAGTAGGCTACTACTTGGACCCCTTTTAGGCATAACTGATGGACGGCTACGTTCACGAGCTTCGTGAAAATCCTTGGGGCTATGTTTAGCCCGAAAGGCATGGTTCTGAAGGCGTAAAGTTATCAAAGTAACTTGAAGCCTAGGTAGGTGGAGAGTTGACGAATAATTGGAACGTGCCAATAAGCGTCAAAAAAGTCTATAGACACAGCATATGCCCAGAATGACTCTGAGTTTTTCTGAGTCCTCCTTTGGAACACAAAACAGCCTTCCTTGGAATTTGATGGACTTAAACTTCCGGATTACTCTTTTGTCTAAGAGCTCTCGGACATATTCTTCCAGAGAGGGGGTTGAGTGTTGGAAGAATTGAGGAAATTGAGGTGGAGGACTACTCCAGCTCCAACCTAATCCATTCTTATTCAGGCTGTGGGCCCAGGGATCGAAGGTCCAGCGATCCCTAAAAAGCTGTAATCTCCCTCCTAATGGAAGTATTTACTTCTGCTGTTGTGGACCTGAGGCCTTGCCTCCTTGACCGCGTCCTCTTGAAGGGCGTCTAGAAGAACCTCTGGCTGTTCCTCTGGCTCTCGAACGAAAGGAAGGAGTCTGCCTTTTGGTGGCTGGGTCAAGAACTGGCGACAGTGTCGACGTTTGTTGAGGTAACAGCTGGTACGTGGTTGGAGGTTGTGCCACTCTCTGAGGCACCGCGGTCACAGGAAGTTATTGATGTTGCTGTTGGTAGGTTTTAGCCGGCCGAGAGGATGGCCTAGGCTTTTTGTCTACTACCTCTTTAACCACTTCATTGGGAAAGAGGTCTTTACCCCAAATACGAGAGGAGATCAGTTTCCTTGGTTCGTGCCTCACCGCAACCGAGGCGAACACGAACTCTCTACAGGGTCTCCTAGCTTTAATAAAGCTATAGAAATCCTTCGTAACTGTGGCCAGATGGGTTTTGGCCACAACCATGAACATGTCCTGCTTCTTGGGGTCATTTGCCATCGTTTCTAGTGTCGTTTGCAACGACATCGATGCCGCAAGTCTTTCCTTTGTCTCTTGCTCTCTACGCAAGAGAACCTCCGACAGTTTTGGAAGCGCCTCACCGAACTGGTGTTCAGCAATATCAGCTTCCAGTTTCCCGACTAAGAAGGTAAGGTGTACGTCCTTCCAGTCTTCTTGATCCAAGGGCAAGGTCAGAGATAACGGCTTGCACTCATCAAAGGAGGGGCATGGTTTCCCTGCCTCCACCGCTTTTAAGACAGCCTTATATCCCTTTTCCTATAAGGGAAAGGCTCTGGTAGGAGAGACCACAAAGGAGGGAAGCTTCTTACTCAAGGTGGGCACCTTTGAGTTAGTGAAGCCCCTCTCTTTCATCGAGCTCGTTAGTAACGTCTGAGCTTTACTATGGTCAAAAACTATGACCTCCGGCTCAGTCTCCTCCTTTAAGGGTGGTTCCTTCCTAAGACGGACATAGCAGTCCAGATAAAAATCTTTGTTGGGCCAAAATTCCACTTCTTCTAGGGGAATTGCTCCCAACTTTTCTGAGATCACGATCTCCCCGGTTGTCATTGGCATGTGTTCGGCATACCTCCAAGGATTGGTATTCGAGCACAAGGGAAGATCCTTCATGCTGAGCCACTTCTGGGGCCCACGTGATGCTGCAAGTCTACATAACTCCACTTGCTTTGCAGCTTCCTTCTCATCATTCTTCCTTTGAATTTGTTGGATCATTTCAAAAATGGAAGAAAGAGACCTTCCCAGTTCATCTGGGATAGCAGACGATGTAGAAGGAACAGGTTCTGGTTCCGGAACCAACGTAACCGACATTTCGTCGATTTCTTGTTCTTCTACTTGAGGAGTCTGAAACAGCTGCTCCTCCTGACCTTCTCCTAGAAGGTCCTTCTCAGAAGAATCCGACACCTCCGACATCCTATCGTCCAATTGGATGTCTTGAAGGGCGGCTGAGACTTCAGAATCTACCGGATTCAGGGCAATTGGTATCTCCACCTGAGGCTGGGAGAGGATTGCATCAGCCGATGCTATAGGGAAAAGGTAGGCCCTCATCTTTTCATTTGGAAGGTAGGGCCCGAGTTTTTTTTTTCTTTTTTTTTTTTCTTTTTTTTTCTTTTTTTTGAAAACCCCTCACCCAAGATTGTAACGTTTCCCTGGCAGCATCCCTTGACTCCGTTGACTTAGGGTCGTCAAAAGCCTCGGTAATCAGGTTATAACAAACTGTACAAACCTGAGGGTCCCAATAGCGGAGAACACTTCTGGAGGCTGCGCATGCTGCGTGCCTCCTGCAATATTGATGTCCACAGAAGTTCTACTGCGGACATTACAGAACACACTCCCACACTTCGGATGGTCTTCCTGTAAAGAGAAGAAAAATCCATGAGTATCAAGTGAAAGCATTTCACTTATATTGAAACATTTAGCTTATATAGAAAAGCTATAAAAGAAAGAAGGAAAGACACATACTTGTATTTCCTGTTCAATCAATTGCTGTAACCTCCCAAAATATTAAAACTAAGGTTAATTCTATACTAGAATACCTTATGTAATTTCCTAAACGGAAATTTAATATGTAGTTTTAATATACGGGATTGAAAGAATACAGAAAGAACTCGCTTTCTATATAAAGTACGGTCTCAACAAAAGGCTGTACAAGATAACATTAAGTATGATGAAGAACTTTAGTGTTATAACAAACTCTGTACAGCAGTTTCTACTAATGCAGTGTGTACTACACTATGAATATAGCAACCACTTTACATCGCATGTTATTGTGCCGGCCGGCAACTGCCCCTTTATAGATCAAAGATATACTATCTTTAACTAATAGGCGGTAGCCCACTGATTCGCGACTGTGTGCCGGCCGGCAATCATTGCCAGCCGACGGCTGAAAACACTAAAACCCGGCTGCCGGCCGCTATCGTAGTAGCCAGCAGATTCGGGCTGTGTTTCCCCTGCCGGCCGGCAAAGGTAATAAAACCCGTGCCCGCCGACAGTAGCTAAGAACCATACAACCTCCACCTGCCCGGCAGCCGGGTTAGGGGTGCAACACAATAGACAGAGAAACAGTATGGATGTAAGGTTTAAAGGCGGCATTGCCATACGACCTTCCATCCAGAAAGAGTGAACTTATGGAAGGGGAGAATGTAACATTCAGGCTTCCAAAGAATCCATAGTCTGCCGGGCTCTACCGACGGACATGGAAGGGAGACCAAGGGAGGTCTGGGGTTCACTCTGCAATAATAAAGGGTCTCTGCCGTGCCGGCCGGCAGAGAGCTGAGCCTGTCCTCCATCCTAACCTATACTAGGTACGGAAGTAGGACTGCGGCTAAAAGAAAATAAAAGAAAGAGAGCTGGGGAAGGGATAAGGGTCCTATAGACTTTGTTCTAGCAGGAGACACACTCAGCCGTTAGGGAAGCTCATCCTAACCAAGAGCTGTCTATTAGGGAGGAAGATTGGCAATACTTGCTAACCTCCTCCCAACCAGAACAAAGTTAGGTGAAGTTATTTCACCGGGCAACAGAGAAAACTCATTCCCCAGCCCGAGAAAAACAACACAGGACAGTCTGCTAGGCCACTAGAGGAAGGAATCATCTCGTACAGAATCCTTCCGACATGGACTAGGGAAGCAAGAATAAAGGGTCTCTGCCGTGCCGGCTGGCAGAGAGCTGAGCCTGTCCTCCATCCTAACCTATACTAGGTACGGAAGTAGGACTGCGGCTAAAAGAAAATAAAAGAAAGAGAGGTGGGGAAGGGATAAGGGTCCTATAGACTTTGTTCTAGCAGGAGACACACTCAGCCGTTAGGGAAGCTCATCCTAACCAAGAGCTGTCTATTAGGGAGGAAGATTGGCAATACTTGCTAACCTCCTCCCAACCAGAACAAAGTTAGGTGAAGTTATTTCACCAGGCAACAGAGAAAACTCATTCCCAAGCCCGAGAAAAACAACACAGGACAGTCTGCTAGGCCACTGGAGGAAGGAATCATCTCGTACAGAATCCTTCCGACATGGACTAGGGAAGCAAAGCTTCCTGTGCCAGCCCCTAACCTAGCAAAGGAGACTTTCTCTATGCTAGGAAGAAGCAGACCACAGACTAGAAACTCTGATGTTCTCTCCTAACCCAAAAAACCAGTCACTCTGGTTATCCGGTCAGGACAGACATATCCTAGAATAGTTATACCTGAATTATTATACAGATAGAACCACTAGGATTAAGCCGAAGGCTTACAGAGGGAGAGAGGGATTGAACTTAGCCTCCGGAGGAGAAAAAGAACAATCAGGGATGTGCTAAAGTATACTACTGTACCTAGAATACTAGACTAGATAAGATGAGAATCGATTACCTAAATCACCGAAACTCTCTCGTAAACAATCTTGGAAAAAACATTCAACAATATCTTACTTGTATAAAATATTTGCCTATAGCTTCAATAAAATAACACTCGGAAAAACTTATACCATGCATGAAAGTACTAGTGCCAGACGTCTAGGCTACGAAGCCTCGCGAAAGGCAGGATCGGTACCTCGACCCGTGTCGAAATCACCGAGCTAATACTGACCAAAAAATATAAACATTTTTAGAGTAGCTAAATAGCAAAATTAAGCGTAACAAACCGGGAACGTCGCTCTAGCTAACTAACTGACCCATAAGAGCGAACGACAGCATCCAGGATGCCTCCAGTAGGCAACAGCTCTTGTTTACGTTAAAATCACTTTTGATTTAATTCAAAACGACAAGAGCTTACATTTACACATAGTAATGATAATACTCAACTTTCCAGAGGCAGAAGGGGCTGGAGAAGTCATCAAAAAGTTGAATTAAATCCAAAATAACGAGAGAACACAAGGGAAAACACCGAGTAGTTGAGCTACACGAAAAGGAATGAAGAGGGCGCTACCGCCTTCATCATATACACACTGGAAACGGAATAGGAGAGATGCCTTATGAGCGGCTCTCTTTTCATTCTCGTTTCAGATTCTTGTCACTATTCCCCCTCGAAGCGTTAGTGATGTTCGGGGCGAAGATAGCTATGTGACGTGTCAAGAATACGTCCTCTGATCTTATGCGATATCCCTGTAAGATTATTTAGGGATTTTCGCTCCAGGAGCTAGAATTCTGGATACCATACGGTAAAATTCTCTGGGAATATCACTGTAGTCAAATATACCCTAGAAAGCTACCTTATAGGAACTTCCATCATGACGACATGGCCTAAGCCCAAATATATATATATATATATATATATATATATATATATATATATATATATATATATATATATATATATATATGTATATATATATATATATATATATATATATATATATATATATATATATATATATATATATATATATATTTGTTGAAATGTATGTTGCGTTTGTGTAATGGCCTTTATATGGTAAAAATAAATGCTGTATACGGCTCCATAAGGAGTCATTTGTTTGCGTCATATTATAAAAATAGTTAATATTTTAGTTTTAACGTCATTATTTTTTTGTCATTTATAGTTTGCAAGACTTCAGTGACGAAGTAATTACCAAGTGGATCATTCATTTTATTGATAATTTTACATAACTGAATAATTCTTGTATAAATTGACTCTAAATTCTAACGGAGTGAAATCCACGTAGAATTTAGCTTCATAATCCATATTATTTGTAAGACTTCGGTAAATGTAAAAATTTACAAAAATTCAACTTGAGCAGAACTAGAAGAAGAAATCTGTGTGAACAAAGAATAAAGCGTCTGACGATATGAAGACATTGTTTTATAAATCGACGTGGATATCAATATCTTAAGCTA
>NC_090736.1:17260689-17268189 GCF_036898095.1 Palaemon carinicauda | reverse complement strand
TAACTTCTTAATTAGTCTAGTATCTTACCTCTTCCTTTAGTTTAATATTAATTGAATTTCTCTCAGGAGTTTACATAATCAAAGTTACGTGGGTGAGGGATACGAATGCTGGTTTCTTTCTTTACTAGACATAAAAAGGGGGTTTGAACAGGCACTTACAAGCAGTCAAAAACAAAAGCGTGGTTTCTACATTAACACTTAGTGATGAACTCAGACGTCTTGACACTGGCTGGAGAATTTGGTGAATCCTGGTTTAGTTAGGCCTAAACGTCATCTATAGGCCTACTGTCGTCGCTGAAGTATAAGCCTTCGTCAGGTGTTGGGAAGGCTGGCGCGAAGTTCTAGACACGCCTTGGTCACTCGGGGACGTCACGCCTCTCGGTCGCTCTGGGACGTCTCGCCAAACGCACTCACAGACACTCAGGTGCGGGCGTAGTAACTTTGTTCGTCGTCCTTCGTTCTCAGGGGTAATTGTTCCCCTGTAATTTCTCGGCTGCTTTAGTATTCTACGTAATCGCCGTCCCTCAATTTGGTATAGGCAGCCGCCATGTGTTGATCGTCAAGGAGACCCGGCAGGTTAAGTAGGTCGTTAGACCTATTATACAGAGTGACTACTAGGAAGAGAGCGAGATGCCGTCTTCTCGTTGCTTATATATGGTCGTCCTGGGCGTGTCAAGCTATCCTTAATCACGTGACTTTTTCCCGGCTTCCACGTCTCATTCGTCTATGTTCCGTTCGACATTCAAGAACGGATCCTGTCGTTTGGGGGGTTGTTTACGGGAAAGAACCCTGGAGTCAGCGAAATTAGTTGAAAACATCCTACCTAACTCCCGTTCACTCTCCTGTCTCTCCACAACTCTTTCTATATCTTTACAATTACTACTAACTGCATTTGTCTCCCCATTTCTTATTAATTAACAAAACCCACAAACAAAGACATCAATAACATACATAAACCTTCTGCATATGAAACTTACTCAAAAATAAGCATATGTCTGACACCACTCGGCCAGCTACTAGGATTCTTATAGAATCCTCACATACAACAAAACAACAAACCTATTCTTTAGGTTTCCCAGTAATAATTAGTAGCAACTCATTAATCCTTTCCAATTTTCTGAAAACCAAATACTTCACCACATTATATGTTACCACAGTAATAAGTACAATCAAAAACACATTACACATAGTCAGAAATGGTGCAACATCTTGCTTGTAAAACAGAACATAATCATTATCAAGTGGCATTGCCACATTTTCTACCACTGTTAATTTGTCTAGCTGAAAATGATTAATCTTGTTCTCGTAACTCTTTGCAATGGAAGATTGATTTAACTCATAATGCAAAAACACACTTGGTACATAATAGAGATAATCATTTATCACTACTGAGCAAGAATCTGCAAATGACTTCAAGTTTCCTAACTGAAATGTTTGAGTCTTCCCATCACAAGTAACTTCTGCATTTTTAGTACTTTGTACATAAACAAAAATCTCATTACCTAAATGTAATGCCCTGTATGGCAAAGCAAAAGTTTCAAATTTACACTCTCTCATCAACTCATAATTCTCAAAGAAAATACCTTGGATACACGGAAAATTGCTCATAGGTTGTTTAATTTGCACAAAATTGCACATGGATTGACTTTCACTTATCAACACACACTGTTCTAAATCACCTTCTTCTAAAATAATCATCAACAACTTGTTCTTATCCAATGCTAGACGAACCTTCGGATGGTTCCAAATTATTGTTGCATTTCCTATCTTAACTGGGAAAGGATGTATTGTATATAGGTCAAACAAATTCATACCCTTGAAGGGGATCAATACCAACAAATACCCTTTTGTTACTTTCACAGTTGACATTGTGTAATACCAAAATATATCTTCTAGCAAAGGCTTGGAATGGCTATTTACCATACACCAATCGATAATTTCTTTCAAAGTTTTTGGAGAAATGATAGCAGGGCTGAGTATTCCCTTTTGTGCATTTATTAGTCCGTTCACAGATTCCTTGTGATCACCAATCTCGATTTCTACTTCATGAATCAACTTAAACACTTGTTCTACGCCATCTATTTTATTAGAAACATTCACGTTAACTTGGTTAATAAATTCCACCATCTTTTTTATGTTCTCTACATTCTTATTATTATTTTCTATTAGAGTACTTATAAGATTACCCTTCTGATTAGCCCATTTCTCGATTAGTTCTACACGATCAGTCAAACCTTTTACATCGTTTTCTGTAGCCACTCCAAACAAAGCACTAAATGCACTTCCTACAAAAGGTAACAAAGATCTCTTGTTTCTTTGAGGCCTGACAATGTCTTCAATTTTACCCTGTAAATTTCTTAATACTTCTACAAAGGCAGAATCACTATGGGTTAGTATGCACTTCCGTAGTTCTTTATCTAACTGGTTCAAATGTTCTTCCCTTTCTAATATTGAATTGACATTAATTTTTACTACAGCAAAATC
This sequence comes from Palaemon carinicauda, assembly GCF_036898095.1. Lineage (NCBI taxonomy): Eukaryota > Metazoa > Arthropoda > Malacostraca > Decapoda > Palaemonidae > Palaemon > Palaemon carinicauda. Next base: position 17,265,705 of record NC_090736.1, on the reverse strand, counting down.
TGTTAACAGTTCACCTTTTCCATGATTTTGTATCAAGGCCCCACTTTTAATGTCTATTTCGCAAGTGATACCGACCACCAGGGGTAGGATCAGAAGGAAGTTTTTCCACCACTTCCTGTAGAAGTTGAGAGGACCATGGATTAGTTTTTACAACCTTCATATGATTCCAATGGGCATACCTTACATCTAAATTCTGTTCATGTATCAGCTTAAATTTATTATTCCTTTCCCTTTCTAACACTCTATAAGGACCTTCAAATTTGGGAGATACCTTTTCATTTGGTCCTTCCTTTACATGTACCTTTATATATACTTGTGAGCCTATCTTCAGGTCAGTCATGGAACTAGTTGTGTCATAGTATTTCTTATTTACCTGTTGGCCCTTTTCTAAAGATTGTCTGGTTTGTCTTATTATTTGAAAGGTTCTTTGCAGTTTCCAAGCTATATAGTCCTGGTAATCATATGTGTGCCTAGGAGGTTTTGCGTCATCTAACAATGAGTTTGGCAGTCTTTTCTGATAACCATAAAGCAAAAAGTGTGGGGTTTCTCCTACTGTCTCATTTACTGTGTTATTCAAAGTAAACTGAACGTCCTCTAACGCTAGGTCCCAATCTTCTGTAGTTGGACTAATGATAGTTCGCAGTACATCCAGTATCTTCTTATTGGCCCTTTCCACTGTCCCATTTGAACTCGGCTTATAAGGGGTTATCTCGCATTTCTTTATCTCAAAAAATTCACAAAGCTTTTTCATTACCTCACTGGTGAATTCGGGTGCATTGTCCGACAAAAGTACCTCCGGACACGAATGTCTTGTGAGTATTCTGGTCTTTAAAGCTTCTGCAACAGAAACTGCAGTTCTATCTCTGACTGGGACAATTTCTAAATACCGAGTCAAATAATCAATGAATACCAGTATATATTTATTTCCTCTCAAAGTTTTTGGAAAGGGTCCTATATGATCCATCTGAACTACCTCAAAAGGGTTTAAATTACTAGGATATTTTTCTAAAGGAGCTCTGACATTTACATGACCTTTATGCCTATTACAAGTTTGACATTCATTTACAAATTGCTTTGCTTCTTCGCTGCACTTAGGCCAAAAATAATTTCTATTTATTGTTCTCAGAGTCTTTTTGATTCCTGGATGTCCTGCCAACTTGTGGGTATGTGTTAGAGTTAATACTTCTTTAGTCAGGGTGTCAGGCACATATAGTCTAGAGCAAGCACTCCTATCCTTAGCCTTCTTATATAATATCCCATTTATTAATTCAAAATCTGACCTAGAGGTTTCATCTTGTAGCAAATCTCCTATTATTTTCCTGATACTTTCTTGTTTCTCTTGTTCTATTTTAACTCTCTCCAAATCTAAGTCTACGACCTGACAGCTGAAACAAAAGGTGTTAGTTGTGATAATTCTTTCAGTATCCTCTTGTGCTCTAGATAATCCATCTGCTAAAGTATTAAACTTACCTGGAATGTATCTAAATTCTGGAGCAAACTCTAGCACACTAATAAACCATCGATTAAACTTTAAGTTATTAGTGAAAGTTCTTTTCTTAAATAGGTCACAGATGGGTTTATGGTCAGTAAGTACATTTACTTTGTGCCCTAACAAAATGTGCCGAAACTTTCTCAGTGCCCAATAAATGGCTAAACATTCCTTTTCTGTGGTATTGTAGTTTCGTTCGGCCGCATTCAGGACTCTACTTGCATAATATACTACCCTCATTCGGGTTTTTGCCTTCTGTAACAAAACTGCTCCAATTCCTGTATTTGAAGCATCACATGCTAAGTAAAATTGCTTGCTAAAGTCTGGATACACTAAGATAGGATCTTGGATTAATTTCTCCTTCAACTTTTGAAAAGCCTCCTCTTGCTCTGCTTTCCATTCAAACTCTACATCCTTCTTAGTTAATTCTGTCAATGGTTTAGCTATAGTAGCAAAATTTTTGACAAATGGTCTATAGTATCCTATCATCCCTAAAAATCTTCTTACACCTTTCAAATTTTGTGGAGCAGGATATTCCACAATCGCCTTTATTTTTCCTTCTTGCATGCGTAATCCATCAGCACTGATCACATGTCCTAAATATTCTAATGATTTCCTCAAGAATTGACATTTCTTAACCTTTATCTTTAATCCTGCCAGTCTTAGTCGTTCTAAAACGATTTCTATGGTTCCGAAATGGCTCTCTATATCTTTGCTAAATATAATGACATCATCTAAATAGACTGACACATTCTCTATGTCTCCTAAGATCTGTAACATTAACCTTACAAAAGTCAATGGAGCTGATGTTAACCCAAATGGCATTACCTGAAATTCTAAGTGTTCTTTATGTGTGCTGAAGGCAGTTAATGGCTTTGATTCTTCGTCTAAAGGTACTTGCCAATATCCACTTAGTAGATCTAAGGATGAGAAGATCTTTGCTCCTCCTAACTGAGCCAAAACATCGTTTATTACAGGCATGGGCATCCTATCAGGAACTGTGTTCGCATTCAACTTGCGATAATCAATCACTAATCTGTAACTTCCATCTTTCTTTGGAATCAACAACATGGGAGAATTATAAGGTGATTTAGAGGGTATGACCACTCCTTCTTCTTTCATTTCTTCTATCATTTTATCTACTATTGGACGTTGGCTGATAGGTAATTTATAATTAGGTATGAAAAAGGGTTTGGCTCCATCATCTAGGATTATCTTATGTCTTAACACCTCAGTCCTACCTAACCTATCACCTGTAATTGCTATGCCCTGCCTATATTTATTTAAGGTTTCTATTAACCTTTTACGGTACTCAGGAAAATCGGTGTTATCTATCTCCCTATCTATTCCTGCATCAATGTTTCCTATGGTAAAGAATGCTTCCTCCTCTAACGGAATCATTTTGTGTGTAACTTCTATTCCTGTACAAAATTCTGTACCCGCTAACAAATGGAGTCTTTTATCAGAATAATTCATGACATAAGTAGTACAGGCTAATCCCTCCATCTGAACTAATGAGTTATCCATTCTGACATATTCTGGTAATCCTTCTGGGGTCAAGATTACATCATTATTTGTGTGTAGGCGGGTTATTAAATATACTCTAGTAAGAGTATTGGGCAGTAGTACTACATCTCTAGCTAGCCTAAATCTTATTTTGTTTGCATCTGCTGTGCTGATCAGACTTATCTCCCCAGTTTGTACTTGAGTACAAAAACATGAATCTTCATCTCCTCCTTTTTGAGATTCTGTTTCTCTTAAGTGTCTTAATTCTTGTGAATTCAATGTGCCTAGCAGCAAAACTTCTTGGAATTCCCTTTTATCTATTCTCTCAGATTCTCTGTCGACATTTTCATCCTTAGTATGTGTGCTACCTTTACAAGAAGTAATTTCCCCCTTTCTGGGTGCAATTGCTAAATTCTCTTCTTTCTCCCTTTCTTCTGATTTTACTTTGATTTCCCTTTCTCTTCCTGAACTGGAGTGTGTTTCAACTATCGAAGCGGTCCCCTGCAAATTGGCCAAATTTGTAGTGGACTTGTCATCAACAAGTTGGAAACAGACTTCCTGATTATTTCCCTTTAGAACTAATCTTCTGTCTTGACAATCAAAAACTATGCCAAAATCTTGCATTGTTGCAAAAGAAATCAAAGCTCGAGCGGGAAATGCTACTTCTTGCAAAACCAAAAATGGCACTTGACACTTCTTCTCTAGCAATTCAATGTTTAAATCTATGGCTCCTACATTGTTAAGCTGATTGCCAGTTATCCCCTGAATTAATGTATCCTCACTCCTAATTGCAGAAATAGGTATATTCAAATAATCAGTTAAGGTATGGAGCCCTATGAGATTTACAGTACTTCCTGAATCTAACAAACTAAGACATTCTTTACCTTCTATCTTGATATTTGTCTTGGGTAATGATTGCTGTCGGAAGGATAAATATGTTGCTGGCAACGTGGATGTACCTCCGCTACCTGCAACATCCTTCCATTCTTTGGTTTCCCTATTTCCTGGACTCCTATCCTGCTCTTCTAGTCACTTTCTATTACCTTGTTTTTCTTCGGAGTAATTAGTAGGGTTTGAGTTATCCCTTGCCTGTACCTGAGGAGTATTTTCGGAGGGTTTATTATGTTTCTTACCTTGGTACCAACATTCTTGGTCTGTGTGACCTCCTCTTTGACAATACTGGCAATACCTATTCTTTGGTCTAGCTCCCTTATGATGATAATTCCCTCTAGATTTATATGTTTCATTATAATTTCCTCTGTTTTGTTCATTTGACTTGTAAGGGGGCTGGTTATTTTGATAATTTTTATGGTAATATTTATTCCTACCGGTCTCGTTATTTTTATCTTCCCTGTAATTCTGATACCTTCTTTGCTTGGTATTTGCTGAAAAAGTGACCTCTTCAATTTGGGTCTCGTTTTTCTGGATGATTTCCTGGATTTGGCTCAACGTTTTTGTGAGCTTCTGGGCAGGATCTAACTTTAGGTCCTTGAAAGCCTTCCTTTCCCTTTCACCAAAGGCTGCATACAATGTACCGTAGGCCATATAAGTCAAAATTTCATCTAAATCCACCAGTTGGTTATTATCCTCACTAAACTGCATTCTGTTTCCTACCGTGATTGTGGGTAATGACAAAATGTCTTCCTTAACTACTCCTAAATGATTCAGAACCTGGGTATACAGACTAGGCATGGAATCACCTTCAAATTTAGCCGAGTTAAACCTATACAAGTTCAACAACCGATCGGTCTCCTTGGCCGATCGCCACAATAGTCTGCATTCCTCCTTGAACTCGTTGAAAGTGGTAATTTTTTCAAAGGCCTTACCGTTTAATGTAGGGTGAGCATCCCCTACGTCTACGTTGACTAACATCATTGCCTGTTTAATTTTTGCAACATCGTCAGTTATTTTAAAACTAGCGATCCTATTCTCTGTGTCCGCTAACCACTTATCTACACTGTATTTCTCTAACCTTTGTTTGTCGGGATTATCCCTACTTACATTTCCACAAAACCGTGTGG
>NC_090736.1:17253189-17255689 GCF_036898095.1 Palaemon carinicauda | reverse complement strand
ATTTTTAAAAACACTGGTATTACACATGTTTTCTGGTGTATAAGTATACATGGCTGAATTATTAGATTATCCATGTGATATAACCAATCCCAAGATACTATACATTCTCCAGGTAACATTTGGAAAGAGCATGAGCTTGGACGTACAAATACCGTTAAAATATCTATATAAAACATATTTTTCTTTAGTTACTGGAGTATATAATTTCATAGAAGTTAAATATGCGTTAAGTCTCTCTCTCTCCTCTCTCTCTCTCTCTCTCTCTCTCTCTCTCTCTATATATATATATATATATATATATATATATATATATATATATATATATATATATATATATATATATATATATATATATATATATATATATATATATATATATATATATATATATATATTTCTACCCGTTATATATTATTTATTTGAAATATATAAGATAAAGTCATTGAGTTTTAAAATACATCACAATTTTCCAATACTACTTTAAATGGATGTTGTACAAACTTTATATAAATTTTGTTTCATGAAAATTATTTCCCTAAAAATCTTGTTGACGATTACCTTGATAACTCTGTTAATGACTACTAAAATTCAATATAATTAATATGCTATTTTAATCCCGCTTATTTGTGTGCCACTTTACAGGTTGTGCATAACAAACCGGCCACCCAAACAATCTCTCCGAAAAATTCTAAACTACAATGTATTGTGGAACTTTGGCTTCGAAATGGATAAAAACAAAGGTATGATTCAAACCTGTGTTGTCTGTTGTCTGTTCTCTCTTTAAACTGTTAAGCATATTTTCAAAGGCATTCAAATCCACATAGTTGTCCTTTGGTGTATAAAAAATTATAATTGTCTCCTACGATTGTCTTTATTCTAAGTGGACACACAATGGGCAATATTCTTTTGTTGGATGCTCTTATCCTCCCCGCTATCTATAAAGCTTTCGTTTTGTAATCCATATACGATATTATAGTGTACCAAAGTCTATAGAAACAGTTGTTTTCTCATTACAAATATATAGGCAAAAACCTTTTATATGGAATATATAAATATATATACATACATTCATACATAGAAATAGATAAATGGGTAGATTATGCAAATACATACACATACACACAAGCCAACACAGTCAGAGACATACGCACAGACACACAGACACACACACACACACACATATATATATATATATATATATATATATATATATATATATATATATATTTATATATATATATATATATATATATATATATATATATATATATATATATATATATATATGATAAATTTTGTAAATTTAGACGTGTTTTCCTACCAAATAAGCCATATATTCCAAGTACAAAAAACCTGAATTCGACAGGTATAAGTAAATGAGAATTGTCATCAACTTTTATCTCCCTTGGTGGCTAAATGGTATGTCATTGTCATTCCAGGTTCCTGGAACCGAGTTCGATTCCCTGGCCAGCCAGAAGCTATTATTTTTTAGTTGATTCCTGATCCCGAGGTATAAGAGAGACTCCAGATCTTAAGGGAGTAAAATATATGGCTTATTTGAATAGCTATCTATCTATCTATCTCTCTCTCTCTCTCTCTCTCCTCTCTCTCTCTCTCTCTCTCTCTCTCTCTCTCTCTTCTCTCTCCTCTCTCTCTCTCTCTCTCTATATATATATAATATATATATATATATATATATATATATATACATATTTATATACACACAGACATACACACACACACACACACACACACACATATATATATATATATATATATATATATATATATATATATACATATATATATATATATATATATATATATATATATATATATATATATATGTGTGTGTGTGTGTGTGTGTGTGTGTTTCACGTACTGTATTATGCCATGAATAGTTTTATTATCCAATTCACTTTAACCGCAGGAATTTATTATGTGCTTTTGCTTTTACCCATACCAAAATTCGGGCCTATGCCCCAATCAATACAAAACTAAACAAATATGTCTATCCGGCTATTAACAGAGATATAGATTGAAATCTAGAATGGTGTGCGTAAACCTGTCATATTCCGAGTTTGTAATTAGAATCAAAATTAACCCATCCCCATTATCATAGTGGATTTATAAGCTTATGTTACGTGTCTTCCAATATTGTGCCGTAAATATTCTTTATTTCTGATTATTTCTTTACTTGTAAATAACATACCCACGAGGGAGATAGCATAAAGGGAAATTAGCTATCAACAGAAAGATTCGAATATGATAATTCCTGAATTTGAATATTTCCTACCGTTTTCCCTACATTAAGATGTCGGTTGCCTAATGTACCCTCACCAATTCCTTATGTCAAATGCATCCTCTCCCACCAAATCTCTTCTCTCCGTTTCTTCCTTCACCTTATCTTGCCATCTATATTTAACCACTAAAGTTGTCCACTCTAACCTCTAAAACTGCTTCTATTCCAACACCCAGAACAGTCTCTCTTTAACCCTTA
>NC_090736.1:17235689-17238189 GCF_036898095.1 Palaemon carinicauda | reverse complement strand
GACTACTTTACTCAGATGAGTACTGTGGAAAAGCTTGGTGTATTGATACAATTTTCTTTAGCAGACGGTGCAAAAAAACAAGTGATTTTTAATTTCTTCTCTCCAATAACTATGAGTATTAAGATTTAGATTACAATATTGTGTTGATATAGTTGATAAATATTCTGAAATGCTATACATATAAAGATATGTAAATGAAACATGTTAACACGAGACTACTATGAGATTCAGGGCCTCTGTAACACGGTTTTTTGGACTTTGCTTCTTATCAAAGCATCGGATGTAGCTGAAAGTTGACATATGTATATTTTACAACCACACACAAATTTTGTCAGCATTATCAATAACCTAAACACAATAGTTTTAATTTTTATAGAGTAAAACTGCTCTAGCCGACGCCATGGCCAGTGATAACGAGCCAAGAGTCGAAAACATTCACTACGTAAGCAATGTAAACACCTTTTGACAAAATTTTGCCCCGCCCATCCACCAGACACCCATTCACCTTCTTCCATCGGCTCTGAAACCCATAACAGTCAAGAATGGCTAACAGGATTTGGAATTGCCCCCGTGGTTGCAAAACTGCATTTGTCTTACGACTTGCAACTTTATACAGTCAAGAGAAAGCCCGTGGCCATATTTACTATAGCCTGAATAGGTAATTATTCAGTTTCTAGTTTAAATCCAATGTTTATAGTCTGATTTGTATTTAGCGTAACAGGATTATAATACTTGTAATGTCATTCAGGCTTTTGAACATTTCTATTAACTATTCACTATGCCACCAAAAGAGAGAGAAAGAGAGGGATTGTATGTAAACAGTCTTTATATAACTATTTTTGTTAAAATAAGATTTTTGTGCTAAAATCTCCATCAGACCAACCGTGTTAGCTATGTTTTGGGCATGACTGCATTTTATAAATAAATCCTGAATAGTTTTAGGAGTTTTATTTGTACATCTAATGGGAATTTATAGAAGTGAAGTGAACATAATTCATTTATCCTTTAAAATAATTACTACATGTAGCAAAACAAATAGTAGTAAAGATGATAATGCAATGAAGTAATGATACCATACTTTATCTTTAGCTTCAACATCGGCAATAACATACCCAGTTGCCATAATTTGTCAGCTTAATGAAATAACCAATCATCTAAAGTTAAACTTAATTTCTGAGGAGGCCATGGCTTATTGCACAGTGAAAGAATATGACAAAGACTTTATGAATGGCGGAACGATACATAAATGTGGGTGGGGTATCTGTGCTAGCGTAGTAATACTACTGTACTATAGCAGTAGTGCCGTAACAGTACTATACATGAATTAAATGTTTAGGCCAACTGCTGGGATCCTTGAGGATCATTTACCACTTCTTACAACTACTCGAAAAATTAGTTTTTATAGCCAGGATTTAAATTTTCTGATCCAACAATGCCCATGATAGCCTTCAGTGTTATCCTGAATTACAACGAGGCCAAAGTGGGTGGAGCCTCATGAAGTCATCATTCTGACGATAATTACTGGTGAAGGTTTAAAGCCAAAATATGGTACCAGTTATTTATTTATTTTTTTCTTTTTTACAGTAAATACGTAGGTAGCTAGACAATAAATAAAAATTACTGGACATTGGATATAGCAGTTATCAAATCAAGCTGGTCTACTACGTTTTTGAAAATTACCAACTAATCCATACACCTTGTCAATCTGATTATGACCTATAAAGTAGACTGTAATTTCTTAGGAAACTTATTCTGGGAGTTAGACTAATAATCGAAGTGTTTTTGTATTTATTACCATATTTTGTTGGTTTGTTCATTATGACAATTCTCAGTGGAGAGGTTTCAGAGTTCATAAAGGTGTACTGCTTTGCTTTTATTTACACTTTTGTGTTATTGTTGGCAGAGGTATAGCCTTCGTTACGTATAACCAATCATTGATCGAGAAAGAGAGAAGAAATGCCGTCATAAGTTACGTAACGAGTGCGTTCGAAACCTTTTCTCTGAGTAAGTTGGCCCGTCTTCAAAAATCGTCACTTTTACTTAATAAAGTACCAAATTTATTCAACCTACGTAATGCAGAATATAGTCAAAATTTATGTGTAGATATAATGTGCATTCTGAATAAGCGTTATATTTATGAAATTCAGAGAAAAAAAGTTATTGCGAAAAAACCGTGTTACAGAGGCCCTGAATCTCATAGTAGTTGCAGTTTGTTTAGAAATTACTATCGCTTATAACTATATAAGTCATATTTTCAGTATTTATAAATTTCTAGCACAATCTTACACCCAATAAACACAAAATAAAAACAAACATCTATGCATTACAGCAAATACAACATACACAACCTTAAAACTGCAATAATATACTTCGACACAGGCAAACACCCTGAAAATGTCCTTACCAACATGTACTCTGGTGACGTCAAAATTAGTGAATCAGAACATCAGCACTTTAAGAAAAATCTGACTGCTGATTTCAATAAGAAACTGAAAAATGA
>NC_090736.1:17218189-17228189 GCF_036898095.1 Palaemon carinicauda | reverse complement strand
TTAATGTCTGGATTCTCTTAACGACCTCGGGATCAGAGCCCCAGGCGAAATCACACAAAGACAAGAGCTTGGGTCCGGCCGGGAATCGAACCCTGGTCGGCAAGCTTGTATAGACAGTGACTAACCCACTTGGCCACGAAGAAAGATAAAAGTCAATGACAATTCTTCTGTACTTATACCTGTCGAATTTAGGTATTTTGTACTTAGAATTGAAATCAACCCATCTTCACCATCGTAGCTAATTGGTAGTTTGTTACTTGGCATTCAATTAATGATAAATTTTGCACATTTAGACGTGTTTTTCATATTCAAATAAGCCATATATATATATATTTTTGATACATTAATGTCTGGATTCTCTTAACGACCTCGGGATCAGAGCCCCAGGCGAAATCACACAAAGACAAGAGCTTGGTTCCGGCCGGGAATCGAACCCTGGTCGGCAAGCTTGTATAGACAGTGACTAAGCCACTTGGCCACGAAGAAAGATAAAAGTCAATGACAATTCTTCTGTACTTATACCTGTCGAATTCAGGTATTTTTTACTTAGAATTGAAATCAACCCATCTTCACCATCGTAGCTAATTGGTAGTTTGTTACTTGGCATTCAATTAATGATAAATTTTGCACATTTAGACGTGTTTTTCATATTCAAATAAGCCATATATATATATATATATTTTTGATACATTAATGTCTGATTTCTCTTAACGACCTCGGGATCAGAGCCCCAGGCGAAATCACACAAAGACAGAAGAATTGTCATTGACTTTTATCTTTCTTCGTGGCCAAGTGGCTTAGTCACTGTCTATACAAGCTTGCCGACCAGGGTTCGATTCCCGGCCGGACCCAAGCTCTTGTCTTTGTGTGATTTCGCCTGGGGCTCTGATCCGGAGGTCGTTAAGAGAATCCAGACATTAATGTATCAAAAATATATATATATGGCTTATTTGAATATATATATATATATATATATATATATATATATATATATATATATATATATATATATTTATTTTTCGCTCATTGTGTTCATTAAAAACCAAGTATTTCAGATTAAGAATGACGTTATCGCCAGTTGACAATGATTAAAAATAATGTTCTGAAAAAATATCTTTACCTTATTCCTTTTTATGGATGGCGGCAATCTTGAATACAGAAAAATGCTCAACATTTTCAGCCTGGTCTCCAACGTATTTGGACTTAGGACCTAGGAAATGTACACGTTCATTCATGGAATGTTTTAATACCAGGTTGCACTTAGTCATTGCTCGGACTATTTGTATTAAAAGCAATCACAGAATGCATAGTATTATGAAATAGAAATAAAAATTTCATTTTAGGATAACATTATCAGCCTTTATAAGGTCAGTGCAAAAACACTGATATCGCCATTGCAAAGTTTATGGTCAGGTTTTAGAGTTCTATTTTGGCTTCTATTGCTTTTGACTTTCACAACCATTTAATCCTTAAAAAGAGATGGATAACTTACTTTGAGGATAATTCTAATTCTTATTTTTCCAATACCTTCAGGCCTGGACTAAACTACGGCACTAACTGCCACGCCTTACTATGCTTTATACCAAAAAAAGAAAAGAGATATGTGTTACGTCACTGACCCATAAATTCTATTAAATGCTCATAGGGAAAATAAGGGGAAGGCGAGTCTACGAGAGAGATAAAAAATTCCTTGTAAAATTAGCTATCTATACTAACATTGACAATTATGAGCATTCAAATATGGGCAACATTACGATAAGAACAATTTGAACATATGTCTCCATTATGATTAATAATAATAACCAAGCTGCAACACTAGTTGGAAACACAGGATGCTAGCGCAAGGTCTCCGTCATGGAATATATAGTAGCCCAGTGAGGAACGGAAATAAGGAACAAAGAATAGTTTGCCTTAGTGTACCCTCAAGCAAGAGAACTCGAACCCAAGACAAATGAAGGCTATAGTACAATGGCTATAGCACTACCCAAGACCAGACAACAATGGTTTGATTTTGGAGTGTCCTTTTCCTAAAAGCGCTCCCTACCATAGACAAAGACAGAGGCTCTTCTACCATTACCTATAGTCCATTTCTTTTAGCGATGCATATTTGCACCGACTCGCAGCGGTGCCCTTTTAGTTCGGAAAAGTTTCCGGATCGCTGATTGGTTGGAAAAGATAATTCTAACCAATCAGCGATCCGGAAATTTTTCCGAGCTAAAAGGGCACCGCCGCGAGTCGGTGTAAATATGCATCGCTAAAAGAAATGGACTATAGTGGAAAGTAGACACTGAACAATTACAGTAGAGTAGTTAACTACTGGAGTGAATAAGAATTTTGAGGTTATCTATGTTCTGTCAGATGCATAAGGAGAATGTATAAAGCATAAATCAGACTATTTGGTGAATATGTAGGTAAAGGAAAAAACGAGCCGTAACCAGACAGGGATCCAATGTAGGACTATCGGCCAATCAAAGTACCCAATAACTCTCTAGCGCTATTATCTCAACTGGTGGCTGGTACTTTGGCCAACCGTGTACCTTCTCTTTCTTGAAAATTCAAGACATATTTTCTTTTAATTTCAGCATTTCAGAGAAGACCTTTAAACTAAAGAGGAAAAGATATCCTGATTAATCATTATTTTTTTTTCCCACGACCAGAGCCAATGAAAATAATTTAAATATATTTGATAATTTTTCTCTAAAAGAACAGCCAAGGATGGTTGACTTAAATTTCTTTTTAAAATAATGATTTTTTGGATTGGGAATGCTGAATTTTTTTTAAACCTAAGATACGAGACGAATTTTATTTTCCAACATATTTTTATTTCTGCTTTCGTATTTCTGTTCAATGTATTGCATCTTTCCCAAAAAATTTATGCGATATGAATTTCTTGAAATGAAACATTTGATGAGATGAAAAAACAATGAACACCTACGAGAGTGATTTACGTATGCTGTAATAATTAATTAATATTCACCTTTACAAAATTAAGTTTCATTTGTTATATGTAATTACCATCTCATCTACCTACCTATCTTTAGTTAATGATTAATCACACAAGATTACACAAAATTATTGAGTAATAATAATAACAATAATAATAATAATAATAATAATAATAATAATAATAATAATAATAATAATAATAATAATAATAATAATAATAATAATAATAATAATAATAGATCACCTCTATTCCGGACACACTAATCTGCAACAGCTATCTGGGCATGTTTATACAGTCTGCAATTATCGCTTTCCTGTCAAAAATCGGAACGTAATACTCCTGTATTCATATAACGTTATTATTATATTCATAATGCATGCAAAATCATTCCAATCCAAGTACATTTTTTTTATACTTTCCACCCCCTATTTTTTTTAATAATTAAACAGATTTACGTTTTCTTAATGCAGTATTTTATGTATCATAGTCAGTAAATAAAAGAATCTAACTAAACCAGTAATTTGCGAACCTCTCCTTTGAGATCAGGAACTAGAAACTTTTTGAATATGTTTGCCTTCTCCGTATCTTCCGTAGTTAGTTAATGTTTTGATGAAGAATATTTTCAGATAATTAGAAACTTCTTTTACATGGACAAATTCGTACTATGCACCATGGTACATCATATCTATCTATCTATCTTTATATATATATATATATATATATATATATATATATATATATATATATATATATATATATATGATATATTTTTGCACATTTAAACGTGTTATTCATATTCAAATAAGCCATATATATTTTTGATACATTAATGTCTGGATTCTCTGAACGAAGTTGCCAAGTGTTTTAGTCACTGTCTATACAGGGTTACCGGACCAGGGTTCGATTCCCAGCCGGTCACAAGCTCTTGTCTTTGTGTGATTTCCCCTAGGGCTCTGATCCCGAGGTCGTTAAGAGAATCCAGACATTAATGTATCAAAAATATATATGGCTTATCTAAATATATATATATATATATATATATATATATATATATATATATATATATATATATATATATATATATATCTTCTTTCACACTGTTATTCCTACACTAAGGGGTCGGTTGCTTAATACGCCATCTCCAGTGCCTTCTACCAGAGTCATCCTCTTCCACCAAACGTCTTCTCTTCAGATCATCTTTAACATTATCTCGCCATGTAATTATCTGCCTCTCTCTCGGCAGTCTTCTCTTCCCAATAGGTTCCTACCTTGGTTGGGCTGTAAGAATACAATAACCTTATGTCCTGTCTTGCAGTCTTGTTTTTTAACAAGAGGCTAGGCCTACAGCCAATATTGCCTTGCACTTAGAATGATTCGTCAAAAGTTAGCACCACTACCAATAACTGTAGTTGATGACTGCAAAGGCATGGGGTTGTAAAGCAACGATGCTAGATTAGTTATTATTAATATATATATATATATATATATATATATATATATATATATATATATATATATATATATATATATATATATATATATATATATATATATATGCAAAGAGAAGGGAAACAGAAAGTGGAAGATATCACATGATTCAATGTTGTTGTTGTTCCTGCTTTTTGGAAAGGTCCCTGCCTATCAATCTGTTGGATGGGACTTCGAGATTCGTTTAAGCTCAATGATTTCTTGTAGTGTTTCCACCTCACCATCCTTGGGGAGCCTACTGGGCTTCTTCCTGAGTCATCAGCAGCTCTTGACTGGCCCTCTCGGGTCCCAGCTGATCATACCTGTATATGGTCAGTTTTTAGGGCATTGTCCTGTTCCTTGCATTTGCTATTCATGAGTGATCTTTAAACCTTTAAGTGTACGTAGTAGAAGTTTCTATTAATTGAAAATTAATGCAAAAAGGAAGAATGTCGTTTGGAAGTGAAATCTTCAGTTTCCCGTATCAAATGTCTTCCACTTTACGCCTCCTGTTCCCCCACTGAAGGCAAGATACCCTTCCCTGTGCATAGCGAATCTTCAACCTTCAATTTAAACAATGCCTTCTTAGTATTTCCGAAAGTAAACAGAGATAAGTTACATTTCCTCTTACAATGAGACTCTCATCAAATACATCCCCAGACAATTGCAAGATAACATTTCAGTCACCAGCCAGTGAAAGCTGAAGATGTTATGTTTCTGGAAGCAAAGCAATAAAAGAACAGACTAGAATCCTTTCTGGAACAGATTCATCAACAAAGATAATGTACTGAGATGACAGGCCGCTGTTGTCGTAAACGTCATCTTGAATGTGCCGTCTCTCTCTCTCTCTCTCTCTCTCTCTCTCTCTCTCTCTCTCTCTCTCTCTGTGACTTGAACACAATGGTTTCCCATTATTCCATCTCATTTCCCGATTTCTGCCTGCCATATAAGTCCATTCTATTTAATGCGTAATTTCGTTCTAAGCACCTGAGCTTGCAGGTCTGTACAAACTGTAGCCATTGAAGATAATGTTTGAAATGCAATCCCATGAGAGAGAGAGAGAGAGAGAGAGAGAGAGAGAGAGAGAGAGAGAGAGAGAGAGAGAGAGAGAGAGGCAAGATGGGATTACTGTCGTGGCTTAAATTCTCTTCTCTACAAAAAATTTAAAAATTCTTAAAACGTCTTTCATTCTACCTTGAAGCTATTCAACTTTTACTCTGACCTGTTTGTTTGTATGGGTTTAAACTAAATCTACTTTTAGAATTAATTTATAACAAATCATATCGGTGTTAATGACCTTTGATATCATGATGCCAGAAAATCGAAAATTAATCAATCAATTAATGCAAATATATCATATTTTTTAAAAGTAAATACCCAACACAGTTCTACAATATGCTATTTTTTCAGACCGTATTGCCTTTTTAACGACGTACATTGCCTTTACATCTCAACATATGTTGTGATTTTGCCTTGAATACAGTATTTAATGCTGCTCTTAATTCCTGTATTGAATAGCTTGTAATTACCATGTCTGTCTTTTTTACCTAAAACAATTTACACATCACGTTATTTATAACTCTTAATAATTTTGTGGTGATATTTTGTTTTGTATTCTATTCGTTATTCATATGTATGTATTATCCCTAAGGTTCCTCTGTGTCATGCCACTAATATCTGGTATAAGAACCACAATTCAGAGCCTTGGCTTATGTGCTATCCTTAGCCGTATTGTGCATGTCATAATGAATAGTATACTCTGCATTCCAAGTTTTAACCATGATTCATATACTACTGTATTTCAATCTTACTGCTTTATATATATATATATATATATATATATATATATATATATATATATATATATATATATATATATATATATATATATATATATATATATATATATATATATATGTATATGCATATAACATATGCAAATATGCTGAATAAATCTATATCTCTATCTATCTATTTATCTATCTAACTGCAATTAATTTACGATATCGTATCTATCCGAAAACCACCCATGGTACGATTGATAACGTACCAAGAGCTCATTCTGGAGAAGCAACTTGGATAACTATTGGTGGACATTGTAAAATGCATTCCGCCTTAATAGATACCTAAAAAAATCCTCCTCGGTGAAAAAGACAACTTTTCATGGATGGGACTTATTTTCATCGTTTGAAATGTCATCGAGGCACTTAATTACAAACTGAAAATAGGTAGCAGATAGCAGGTTGGATTTTATTCCTTTGCATGAGTGGTCATCAATGTTAATTTTTTATCCCGTGACAGCTAACAAGAAAAAAAAAAACTCTTATCAAGCACTATAATTTTGTGAAAACTCAACACATAAAATATATCATTATTCGCTATGATTTCATGAAAAATATAAAATAAACTATAATATCAATTGCTATAATTTGGAGAAAATTGGAAAAATAAACTATATCATCGAACATAATTTTGTAAAAGCTTTAATGTTTGTATAAACAGTTTCTCTTATTTAAAGCCTGGACAGAAAGCTAATCAGTTGAAAGTCCATTTACAATCATCTTTCACACTAGTGTACATGAACCGTCAAGATTTGACGCCTAAATATTTAGATATGTACACACACAGATCCAACCATTCCCACTCACTTCCCCTTCCTTAATTACTTCCTGCTAGTTCAGTAATTGGTGAAAGAGTATGGGTCCCTCTACCCTTGAACGTGACCGAGAATATGTATATGTACACACACACACAAACATGTATATATATATATATATATATATATATATATATATATATATATATATATATATATATATATATATATATATATATATATATATATATATATAGGGTCAGACACTTGCTCTTTATTATAAAGGGGAGATGGGCAGGATCACGTGTCTTAGATATTGAAGCCTTTTTTTATTCCCAGATGTCTTCCATCCCTTCCAGCCAGCAAATTGTCTTTCTCCCTTCCCCCTTCCTTAATTCTCTCTACGTGTACAGACCATCTCAAGATATTTCGATGCTTATTTGGATTAATGTGAGCATTATTCCGGCATTTATATCTTTTCTCCCTTTCCCACTCCGAGAGAGAGAGAGAGAGAGAGAGAGAGAGAGAGAGAGAGAGAGAGAGAGAGAGAGAGAGAGAGAGAGAGAGAGAGAGGGGGGGGGGCAAGACGGGATTCGTGTCATGGCTTTAATTCTTTTCTCTACAAAAAATTTTAAATTTCTCAAAACGCCTTTAATTTTACAATTAAAGCCATTTATCTTTTACACTAACTTAACTTTTACACTAATTTATCCTTTACACATATATTTATTTCCAATGCTTTTCGCTTCCGATTGCATTCAATATATAATGAATGCCTGAAAATATTATTGCTTAATTTACCTATTTGTACACGAATCATTTCTCAGTCTTGGTTTTTCAAGAAAAACAGTTTCTTCTTTTGAGCAGCCTAAAATTTCATATGCCTTTAACCGAATAAGATTACCCATTATTTACATTATTTTTCCTATAAAAGAAAACATTCCACCTGAAGGACTTGGAATCACAGGGAAAGATTCAAATCTTTGTATGAAGGGGCTATTTTCACCCTACTTATAGTCCACATGCACACCAACAGTTCTTACCAGTCAACACGGTCACGTACACTGCTGTTTTACTCTTCCAATTCTCATTATTGTGATAATTCTGCATATGTCACTTTGCATATGTCGTTTTTTTTTTTTTTTTTTTTTTTTTTTTCCTCGAACTTGAAATATTCGACAAACTCGGCAATATTGTCGTATGAGTAGGCTACATATTAAATTTTGATATCTGACCCATCTTTGAGTTGTCTAAAAAATGTTTAAGCAACAATATTAAAGCTTAATCATCATCGTCATTTGTTTCTTTCATGTGTGTATGAATTTTTGTATTTTACTATTTGAAGAAAAAACAAGATTGTCATTTCAAGTACAATAAAACTAGGCCTTTATATTATACTTATTCTTCACAATAACGACCTCTCTCTCTCTCTCTCTCTCTCTCTCTCTCTCTCTCTTCTCTCTCTCTCTCTCTCTCTCTCTCTCTCTCTCTCTTCTCTTTGGGTACAAAAGTAATTTAGCTATCGCAAGAATTTCGACGTGTAAGCAAAATTATGTACCCGAGAAGTTAATGGTGTATGAATAGATATATTGAAACATCTTAGTGAATCAGTCAATGATGAAAGAATGATTGATGAAATAAATCCTTTGATATTGAGGGATTTGGATATATATAAGAAAACAAACAATAGGCAAGATGTAGCTAGAGAAAGTCTTGCATACATACATACATGCATACAATACACACATGCGCAGGCACACACAAATACATGCACGGACGTAGAGACACCGACACACACGTTACCCACTTGTTGACATTGACACCCACTATTCAAAAAACTATTTGCTGCTATAAAACATAATGCGTTTATTTTCGTGACGTCTCTCAAGGCAAACTTTCTTTTTTTTTCGAATAATTCATATCCCCTATACAAAAGGATTTCGCGTCTCTTGGCATTTCCATAAAAATTTCGCAGTAATTTGCAATTATTCCGACGAAGCTGGTTCTGTATCTTTAATAAATCTCTCTCTCTCTCTCTCTCTCTCTCTCTCTCTCTCTCTCTCTCTCTCTCTCTCTCTCTCTCTCTCTCTCTCTCAGTATATATATATATATATATATATATATATATATATATATATATATATATATATATATATATATATATATATATATATATATATATGTGTGTGTGTGTGTGTGTGTGTATATATACATAGCGTCATTGTGTCAGCGTATGTGTGCACAGCCGTTGATAAAAATTATATCTAAATACGAGATCACTTCAATCTAATAACTAATTCATTCACATAAGATTATCAGTCGACCTATTTTCCATATGAATACATTTTCATATATCATTGAGAGGAAACTATGTTTACCTTTAACATTTCATTAAAAGAAGTGTGAATGGTATTTTAATGAAGATCATATCATCTTTAAATTAAACAGAGTTGATTAAACCTTCTTCTCTCATACGATTATCGTCACTCTTATAGGAGGATTTTTCTCTCCTTTATGCAAACGAAAGCTACTCCTATAAAATTCTGTGCTGGCTCGAGTAATTAACGAGGTCGTTATTATTCATGTGAGGTGACCTAATTACGGTATAATGAGGGAATGTAATTTTAGGAAATTGAAAGAAAAGCTTTCGTAGAGCCAAGCGATCGCATTTAAAACAGTCTGACGCTTTTTATTTGTCAAGTACATAAGGAACTTTCAGGGTACATTTTTCAAGAAAAACTACTGGATTTAATTAATATAAGAAAATTAGTTTTCGTGCTCTTTGTTGCTCTAAAAGTGGAGATTTTATTATTGTTCTTCTTGTTTTTCTTGGAAAACATCAAAAGAAAGATGTGGACTTCATTCCTTGATGTTACATTTGATAAATATTAGCCAGAATCTGAAGCTTTATCCTTTCTATGTTCCATGTTCCTACTGACAGTCTTCAGTCGGAAACTAATCTCTTGTAACGAGAATGAATAGAGATGAAG
>NC_090736.1:17199510-17217689 GCF_036898095.1 Palaemon carinicauda | reverse complement strand
TTGGAGAGGGAATGGAGGAAATGAGACGGAATAATGGCAAACAATTACTGTTTAGACAGAGGGAACAACCACCAACTCCTTCCCCGGGATCTATTGTCTGCCGAGAGGGGACTGTCACCTCAACTGAAACTCAAGTTGCGTCCTGGCTTTAGACGACTCTTTATTGACTAACAGAGCTTTCATTACTCAGCTGTCAGTATCATATCAGATATTTATTCATGGGCCCACTCGGTTCTATTGTTGCCATCCCGAATTGTCTGACGATAACTGAAATGAAGCTTGTTGCTGAAGGGGATAGATTCTGTCTCGGGGTCCCGGTTTAGAAATGAAGAATTTTAAAGATGGAAAATATTCTGGAAATTCTAATTTATGTCTTTGGTAATTTATATTGAAAAAATTTCGCCAACCTCTGTTTTCTTTTAATTTTTTTTTTTTAAATTCTTTCACAATACATTGACTAAGAAAATGGAGACGGTGATAAGAAATAAAAATGTTAATCGTCTTTATCATTTGTAATAACAAAAGCAATGTTCTAAAAAAAACAAAAAAAAAAAAACACGTTTTTCAAGATAAGCTGGTGGCCAAGGTATACCCACTGCACCTATCCAGGGTTTAAAATTAAGAAATTAAAGTTAGTAGAAACTTGATTAAATAAAAATCAATACTACTTTCAATAAAACCGCTGCATTTTTATCGAATAAAGTTTCTACCAGCTTTAAATGGATGTCATTGATTATTCTTGAATATCTCATTCAAAACTTTTCTATTCACTGATGTTATAAAAATGTCTAATGTAAACTTCATCTTAGTCCTTAAGAATTAATGATTTCATGCATACATCAGATGAAATATTTCAATGAATTTTTTTTCATGTATATTTTATCTATATCTGACACATTTACTCGACGTTTCTCTCTGTAGTTATGCACACATAATACACAAATTCACATACATACATACATGCATACATATATACATATACACACACACACACACACACACACACATATATATATATATATATATGTATATATGTATATGTGTGTATATATATTTTAGTAGATATATATATATATATATATATATATAAATATATATATATATATATATGTGTGTGTATATATATATATATATATGCATATATATATATGTGTATGTATATATATACATATATATATATATATATATATATTTATTCATATGTATGTGCGTATATATACAAGTATATGTATATATATATATATATATATATGTATATATATACATATATATATGTATATATATATATATATATATATACATATATATATATATATATATATACAGAAGGGACTAGGGATCGATCCCAAGTATGTGGTAGAAATTTGTTTCTATTTGAGCACGATATTGTGTTGATATTTATCCATATATATATAAATATATATATATATATATATATATGTATATATATATATATATATATATACATATATATATATATATATATATATATATTTATATATACACAGTATATATATATATATATATATATGTAATAATAACAATAATAATAATAATAATAATAATAATAATAATAATAATAATAAATAGATAGATAGATAGGCAGACATATAGTAAAAAAAAATAACCAATTTTAGTGATGGGGTTCGATGAGCTGCTGATGTGCCCTCTGTAATGGTGCATAATGTTTTACTGCAAAGGTCGTCTTTGACTCAGAAATAAAAAAAGAAAAAACTGAATAGGGCAGTGACCGTTATACTATATATTCTGGTGAT
Organism: Palaemon carinicauda; assembly: GCF_036898095.1. NCBI lineage: Eukaryota > Metazoa > Arthropoda > Malacostraca > Decapoda > Palaemonidae > Palaemon > Palaemon carinicauda. Next base: position 17,215,914 of record NC_090736.1, on the reverse strand, counting down.
GCTTCTCCCCGTTTTATTGGATACGTTTGTAATGAAAAATAAATAAATAAACAGATAAATATATATATATATATATATATTTATATATATATATATATATATATACACGCATATATATATATATATATATACTATACATATATATATATATATATATAATATATCTATCTATCTATATATATATATATAATATATCTATCTATCTATATATATATATATATATACTGTGAATATAATATATATATATATATATATGTATATATATATATATATATATATGTATATATATATATATATATATACGTTTACAAAAAGACCGACGTCAAAGTTCGATCCGAAACGTTGTACGATCTTTTCCATCTTCATGGTAAACCAAGTGTTATCTCATTTCTCTATAACTTATTAACATTACATTAAGATAATAAATTCTTATAAAAGGAAGGATAATGGCTTCATTTCTTATCTAAATGTTTATTAATTTGCATACGACTATTTTCTGTTTCCCCCTAGGAGAGTAAATAATGTCAAAGAGATAGGAACGATTATAGACGAAAACGTAAATAAAGGGTCATAATTTAGCTCATTCTAATATACGATGCAATGCTGATAAATAGGTCAAAAACGAAAGAACCTATTTTATTGGCTTTTTGTCGATTCATATTGTTAGATTATCTCTTGAATTGTAAATGACATTTGTTTTAAAAAGGCTGGAAAATCATTGACTGATAACATTTTACTGTAACATTAGGAATATTTTAAAGAATTTCGAAATGTCCAAAGGAGGAAAATTACAATTTTCCTTTGTATATTTTGTTTAATAAGCTACAGAACTATTTTTATTTTAATAGATCTTAAAATTTCGGTATGAATACATCCGTAGGAATAATAGACAATGTTTTAACTAATGCAAATTTTTTTTTTACTACTACTACTACTACTACTACTACTACTACTACTACTACTACTACTACTACTACTACTACTAATAATAATAATAATAATAATAATAATAATAATAATAATAATAATAATAATAATAATATATTGCATTCCGTTAAGAAAGCCATGCTCTTTGTATTTAGGTTTTTCGTTTTGAAGCAATAAGAGTGTAATTGAAATCTAATTGGCAAATTAAATATAAATAGCAACAAATAACAAATAAGAGCAAATGAGAGAGAGAGAGAGAGAGAGAGAGAGAGAGAGAGAGAGAGAGCACTTGTATGGACGTTCTCAACTAGTAGCAGCAAACGCCTCCGAGCGACAGTTAACCAAATTATTCCATCAACTGTTACTGTTATTAGTTCACTAAACGACCCTTGTCTAGGTTTTATGTGTCAATTGGAAGTGAAAATCGAATGAGGAGGACATTGCAATTTTAGGTTAGGGGCATAATTCCATTTATAACAAAGAGAGAGAGAGAGAGAGAGAGAGAGGAGAGAGAGAGAGAGAGAGAGATTTATGTATCTTGAAATCAAATAGTGGTTATTCTTATATATATTTTTTTACGTAATAAGTTTAAGGTTTTTAATTTCCGAGCCGTGTCTGTACTCATCGAATTACCATCGTTCTCTTGAGAAGTTATATCTCAACATCCTCACTTGAATAGAATAGTAACACATTCCCACATGCATTGAAAGACACATGACTAAAGAAAAAATAGAAAGTTGTTTGGCTAAAAGTGTTCTTAAAATAATCATAACTCGCCCACGCGATGAACAGATAGATCTGGGATTTGAAAGACCAATTTATCTTTTCTTAAAAATCCTTTAAAATATTACAGATCAAAAAGTAAGTTTCTTTGACTTTTCTAATGATATGAGGGTTACAGTCTAATCAGCTCCTGGCGTGTATCAGGCAATGGGGCAGCTTACTACATGTTGATGAATTCCAGAGGCTATCATTATCCTTCTAATGGAAATGTATAATGAGTCTCCTTATCTTTACATGGTCTTGATATCATGTTCGTTGGCACTAGTCTAGACAAGGACCCGATTATAATGCTTTTGAAGTCTAAGAAATTCATCCAAAATTATATCCGGTGAACCTTGCAATCAAAACTTTTTTTTCTTATACTAATCTTTGTATAAATGTTCTGTATTTAAAGCACCCAATGATATTTAACGCATTCAAGACGTGTAGGTCTTTATTTAAAGGCAGCGAGTACTTTCATTTGAGCAGGCATTGCATACATCATTGAATTTAATGTTAATGAGAATGATTACCAACTCGCTCTCGTGTACTGGCTAACGAGCGAATTATCTTGAAGACATACTGTAGATTAGTCATCATGGCGTCTTATATCACCTGAACGGTTATTATTTTCTTATTTCAAGCAGCACTTGAATTGATACACCATCTTGATTCTAAAATCACTGGAAATAAGCCTTAACTCCCATTTAACTATGGATTATTTTAAATATTTCCTTTTTACTTCTCTATAAGTAAACCCAATTTTTTCCAGCTGTTTTTCTCGACTGTTTCCGGCAGAATTACAACGGAAGCATAAAGTGGCTTTCGTGGTTCACTTCCACTTGAGCCATTAATTCCCCAAAATCCCGACCTGAAATCCCCATTAGTCGTGATTCTGCCTTTTCCATTCCACAACAACAAAGGCTAAATAAAAGTTAGAGGTAGGATATGACCCAGATAAAATAATCTGATTACTTTCTCTGTCAGAGTTGCTAAGGTCATTATGATAATGTAACCAATAAATATGGAAATGCTGAGGTGAATCTTCTCTGTGTCAATTGTAGAGAAACTTTATCTCGAATAGAATGGGAAGATGTTCCTGAATTTAGTGATATGGAATATGACAATGATTCCTTTACTGTTTTTCTATAGCTAACTTATTTTCATATATAATTTATTCATTCAATTATTTACAATAATTCTTACATTCAAAACAAAGAACAATGAACTGAAAACGGAATATATGGATTAGACCAAAATACTCTTGGTAATAAATAAAATCGTAATCATGATCTTATCTCATTTCAAGACCCAAACCTTTTATTTCCTTGCAACAAACACAAACATATTTACACACACACTATAAGTATTTCATCTGGTTTAAACGTTGTAGATTAAGAGACATGGCTTGATTAATATATTTGAACTTGTCAGGTGTCACAGTTATCAGGGTAATTATCGCAGTGGGAGATGGAAAAATCCCTCTGTGAGGCTGAGGGTCGGAAAGGATTCTCGCATGTTAAGTTTCTCCTTAGAATTATTCGCTGGTTGTTTCTGCCAATGTAAAGGTTCAAGTCTGTTATTTAGTTCTGAGTTTTTCTTCCCGTCTGTGTGCTCGTATAAATATATCAGGATATCAATGACACAAGGAAACATTCATATCTATCTATCTGTTTATCTATACACATGAATGCAAACAAATTTATAGATACATGCATATGTCTATTTACATTCACACACATATAATATATATATATATATATATATATATATAAATGAAGATGGTCAACGGAACGTCAGCCGGGTAAGCACAACCACAACCACTACGGTTCCCGGCCACAACATTAACCTCCCCAAAAAGCAGGTTCAACTTATAGGGCTTAATCTGCCGTCAAGCGGATGAAAGTGAGATCATGTTTTCTTGTATATATATATACATATATATATATATATATATATACATATATATATATATACATATATATATATATATATAAATGCATATATATATATATATATATATTTATATATATATATATATATATATATTCATATATATATATATATATATATATTCATATATATATATATATATACATATATATATATATATATATATGTATATATATATATATATATATGTATATATATAAACATATATATATATATATATATAAATAGTAGTATAAATATATAATTATATATATATATATATATATATGTATATATATATTTTTGGGCTCAAGCCATGTCGTCCTGATGGAAGTTCCTATAGGGTAGCTTCCTAGGGTATATTACAACTACGGCGATATTCCCAGAGAATTTACCTTAAGGTACCAGAATTCTAACTCCTGGAGCGAGTATCCCTCGTGAAAGGGATATCGCGACATATCAGAGGACGTATTCTAGACACGTCACATGGCAATCTACGACCTGAATAGAGATTCGTCTCGTTAGGAGGGAGATTGACGAGATACGAATTCGGGAAAGAAAAAGGGGAGCCGCTCCCAAGGCATCCCTATCCCCCGATTCGTATGCGTGCCTGGCGCCAATCCTGGCGCCATCTGTATTCCTTTTTGCGTAGCTTAACAACTCGGTGTTTTTTCCTGTTTTTCTCGCAAATCTTGGATTTATTCAGCTTTTCATGGCTTCTCCGTCTTCGTTGGCCTCGGATAAGTTGAGTATAGTGTCTGTTATGTATAAATGTAGGCTCTTGGTAAAATTTTGAGTGATTAATAGGATTAATCTTTGATACAAGAGCCGTAGCCTACCAGAGGTGTCCTGGACACTGTCACTCGCTAGGTTAGTCAGAGTGACATTCCTGGTTGTTTTGCTTAATAAATTTTAGCTATTTAGCGTTACATAGGATTTCCTTTCGTGCTTAGTATTATTTGGCGAAGTATTCGCCATTCTGGCCTACGCTAGGCCATGTAGCCTAGTCGTTTGGTCCTAGTACTTAATGCATGATTTTGGTTTTTCCGAGTGTAATTAAAAGTTTATTAAAGCTTTAGGCTATATGTTATACATTTTAGACTGTGTGGAATATTTCCAAGATTGTATACGTGAGAGTTTCGGTGAATTAGGTAATCGATTCTCTTGGTGCCTAGGTTAATTGCTTATGGAGCCTTAGTATACTTTATTATTCTCCCCGGTTGCTTTCTTTTCTTCGGAGAAGGTATGCAATCCCTTTCCCTCTGTTTAAGCCTTGGGCTTATCCCTAAGTGGTTTTTTCCGAATTTATTTTCGATAAAACTATACTAGGGTGTTACTGTACCTTCCTGTTCCAGCAGAGTCTGGTTCAAAGAGGGACAGAACAACAGAGTTTTTTTAGTCTGGTCCGTGTTGTCTGGCTTGGGGCAGAGTTCCCCTTGCTGACCTAACACTTATAAAGGGAGCTTAGCTCCCTTAGGTCACTATCGAAGGTTTCTGTAGTATGATTCCTCCTTTTGTGATCGACCAGACTAAAGTCCTGTTGCTGTTCTTGGGGAGGATAAAATCTTCCCTTGGGAATAGCAACGCCTTCCTTGCTTTGGTGCTTTGGAAGCTGGCAAGTATTGCTGGCCCTTTCCCTTAGATCTCCCTTAGGCTAAGACAGAGTTCTTGGCTGCGGGTGATCTGTCACTAAAGCAAGGTTGGCAGGACCCTTTTGTCCCTTCCCCCTCTATCTCCGTAATGGCCTTGCCATTACTGTACTGTACCCTGCCGGCCGGCAGAGCTGGCCGGCAGGGGTATTACTGTACTGTACGTCATTCTACTTCTGGACCTAGTATAGGTTGGGATGTGGAATTGACTAAGGCCATTGCCGGCCGGCTGAGATGCTGGCCGGCAAGGGTCTTATGTTTTCGAGTGCTGCCCGGACCTCTCTTGGTCCCTCATCCATGCCTGCCGACAGAGCCGGACGGCATTGGTCAAGGAAGCCTGAATTAAGTTTCTCCCCTTCCTTATATGCACTCTTTCGGTTGCCGGGCTTGGGGGGTTGTGTACACTCTTATCCCGGCATCCATTCTATTTTCTTCTAGTGCTGTACCTGTCCCGGCAGCCGGCCTATGAGGCCGGCTGCCGGCCTGTGAGGCCGGCAGCCGGGCAGGGGTAGTCTTCTGGTTCTTTTGCTGCCGGCTGGCTTCGGTCTTGGACCTTTGCCGGCCGGCTTATGTCAGTCCTTGTCTGCCGGCCACCAAGAGTGTGGCCGGCAGCTAGGTACTACCCTGTGTAGTTACTGGCCGGCAATCATTGCCGGCCAACACTGGCTGTTGCTGGCCGGCAGCTACTGCCGCCGGCACAGGCATTTGAACCAGAAGGCTGCCGCCCTATAGCTGTTAAGTAGTATACTTTAAAGCTAATTGTGGTGTGTGCCGGCCGGCAAAGGCAGGCCGGCACACATCCTCCTATACTGTACTAGTATTCTTCTGTATAGCATATACAGTAAGAAGAAAACTATAGTAAAAGTTTAGGTACAGCACTGTATCTTCTAACACTATTGTGTTTTCTTGCACAGTCCTTTGCTGTTGCCCTCAGACAGGAAGCAGAGTCTTCCCCGTCTATTATCCAGGATTTTAAAATCATTGCCTAGGTGTGAGCTCCACCTGTTTCCTCTGGAAACCTTGCATTGGTTACTCTAGTAGAGATAAACCAATTTTGATTTTATTATCTGGAAAGCTGCAACAATGGGTTGTGAGGGAAACACAAGTGTGTGTCTTTCCTTTATGAATTGTTATGCTATACTATGCATATCCAGTGATACATAGTTCACTTGATACTCATGGAAATTTTTTCTCTTTACAGGAGGACCCTCCGAAGTGCGGAAATGTTTTCTGCAATGTCCGTAGCAGGAACCTCTGCGGACATGAGTGTTGTAGGAGACACGCAGCATGCGCTGTCTCCAAGGATGATCTCCAGTATTGGGACCCTCAGGTATGTACTGTATGCACTAACCTGATTACTGAGGCTTTTGATTCCCCTAGAACGACGGAATCAAGGGATATAGCTAGGGAAAAGCTCCGTACTTGGGTAAGGGGCTTCAAGAAGAACACCTCTGGCCCTTATCTTCCTAGTGAGAAGATGAGGGCGTATCTTTTTCCCCAGGCATCAGCTGAAGCAGTGATTCCCCAGCCTCAAGAGGAGATCCCCCAAGACCTAGTCCAGGTGGACGAGGAAGTCGCAGATGCGATGCAAGACATCCAGTTGTGTGACAGGATGTCTGATGTGGACGAAGGTTTGGAAGAAGACCTCCTGGCAGAAGGTCAGGATCAAGTTCAAACCCCGGATGTCGCAGAGGATGGGGTCGACGAGGTGTCGGCTACTCCGGTTCAGATGCCGGAGCCCATCCCCTCAACATCCGCTGGTCTCCCAGTAGAACTGGGACAGGCCCTCTCTTCGATTGTTGGAATGATCCAACAAATGCAGAAGGAGAATCAGGAGAAGGCGGCTGCAATGGAACTGCGTATGCAGTCCCTAGCAGAATCACATGGGCCCCGGAAAAAGCTCAATGTGAAAGACCTTCCCATATGCTCAGATGCTAACCCATGGAGGTATGCTGAGCACATGCCAATGACGACTGGTAAGATCGTCATTTCGGATAAGCTGGGTTCAGTTCTCCTAGAGGAAGTAGAATTCTGGCCCAGCAAGGCATCATATCCGGACTGCTATGTCCGGCTGAGAAAAGAACCAGCTTCAAGGGAGGAGACAGAGCCGAAAGAGGTCATTATTATGGACCATGCTAAGGCTCAAGCCCTACTTTCATCCTCGATGAAAGAGAGGGGCTTCTCGAATTCGAAGGTAGCAGCATTGAGCAAGAAGCTCCCTTCTTTTGTGTCCTCTTCTGATAGAGCCTTCCCCTTTTTACAAAAAGGGTTTGCGGCTGTCCTAAAGGCAATCGAGGCCGGCAAGCCTTGCCCCTCCCTGGAGGAGTGTAAACCCTTGTCGCTGGCTCTGCCTATGGACCACAAGGACTGGAAGGATGTCCATCTGACATTCTCAGTGGGAAAGTTGGAGGCTGATATTGCCGGACGGCAATTCGGCGAGGACCTCCCCAAGTTGTCCGAATTTCTTTTACGAAGAGAGTTCGAGACAAAAGAAAGACTGGCTGCCTCAATGTCTCATCAGACTACTCTTGAGACGATGGCAAGTGACCCTAAGGTCCATGAAATGTTCATGGTTGTGGCTAAGTCTCACCTAGCCACAGTGACGAAGGACCTTTATGGCTTCGTCAAGGCAAGGAGAGCTTGCAGGGAGTTCGTGTTCACCGGAGCTTCGGTGAGACACGAGCCAAGGAAGTTAATATCCTCCAACATTTGGGGAAAAGACCTTTTCCCTACCGATGTGGTCAAAGAGGTTGTTGATAAGGCCGCCGTGGAGAATAGAAACCTTCTCCAGAAGTGGGGCCTGGCTATCAAAAGAAAATCTTCCCCGGATGAGGGTCCTCAACCAAAGAGGAAGAATATGAGGACTAGGCTACCATCTCGGCCAGCCAAGCCTTATAGACAGCAACAGCAACTGCAATTGCCTTTGCCTCCAGTGCCCCAGATGGTGGCACAAACCCCGACTACTTTTCAGTGGGTACCCCAGGCGGTGCCAGGTCAGTCAACCACATTCACCCCAACGTTCGAAGGACAGTCTTCTTCCTTTCGTGCAAAGCCTAGAGGAGCAGCCAGAGGCTCGTCTAGGCGCCCCTCAAGGGGAAGGGGATTCAGAGGTGGTCGTGGTCAAGGAGGCAAGACCTCAGGACGGCAGTCCAAGTGAAACGATACCGGTAGGAGGGAGACTAATGAAATTTTGGGATCGCTGGACCTTCGATCCCTGGGCCCAAAGCCTACTCAAGAATGGACTGGGTTGGAGCTGGTACAGCACTCCACCCCCATGCCTTCGGTTTTTCCAACACTCCACCCCCATTTTGGAGGAGTACGTTCAAGAACTGTTGGAGAAAAATGTGATCCGAAAGGTGAAGTCCATCAAATTCCAAGGGAGGCTGTTTTGTGTTCCCAAGAAAGACTCGGAAAAGCTCAGAGTCATTCTGGACTTGTCACCACTCAACAAGTTCATAGTGAATTGCAAATTCAAGATGCTAACACTGCAACACATAAGGACCTTACTGCCCAAGAGGGCATACTCAGTCTCTATAGACTTGTCAGACGCCTATTGGCACATCCCAATCAGCCGTCGACTCTCCCCCTACCTAGGGTTCAGGCTACAACGGAAACTGTACGCCTTCAGAGCCATGCCATTCGGGCTAAACATAGCCCCAAGGATTTTCACGAAGCTTGCGAGCGCAGCTCTCAAACAATTACGCCTAAAGGGAATTCAGGTAGTAGCCTACCTGGACGACTGGCTGGTGTGGGCAGCATCCGAGACCGAATGCTTACAAGCTTCCAGTCAGGTGATCCAGTTCCTAGAGTACCTAGGCTTCAAGATCAACAAGAAAAAGTCTCGACTTTCTCCATCCCAAAAGTTCCAGTGGCTGGGAATCCACTGGGACCTTTTGTCACACAGTTTCTCCATCCCAATGAAGAAAAGGAAGGAGATAGCGGGCTCTGTCAAGAGACTTCTAGATTCCAAAAGGATATCAAGACGCGAACAGGAAAGGGTACTAGGCTCTCTCCAGTTTGCTTCAGTGACAGACCCAGTGCTAAGAGCACAGCTAAAGGATGCAACCGGAGTTTGGAGAAGGTATGCATCAAACGCGCGAAGAGACCTGAGAAGACCAGTGCCGCCTCGGCTACGTACTCTTCTCAGACCTTGGTCCCAAGCCAGACATCTAAAGAAGTCGGTTCTTCTTCAGCCACCTCCCCCGTCGATGACGATTCACTCAGACGCCTCAAAGGAGGGATGGGGAGGTCACTCTCATCGGAAAAAAGTCCAGGGGACTTGGTCCAAGCTATTCAGGACCTTTCATATAAACTTTCTAGAAGCTATGGCAGTGCTCCTTACCTTAAAGAAAGTCTCCCCGCGTCACTCGATCCACATAAGATTGGTGACAGACAGCGAGGTGGTTGTGAGATGTTTGAATCGACAAGGGTCGAGGTCACCACCTCTCAACCAAGTGATGTTAGCCATTTTCCGATTGGCAGAAAAGAAGAAGTGGTACCTGTCGGCAGTTCACCTTCAAGGAGTCCGCAATGTGACAGCGGACGCTCTATCCAGGTTCACACCGATAGAGTCGGAATGGTCCTTAGACGCAGGATCATTTTCCTTCATTCTGAATCAAGTCCCAGAACTGCAAATAGACCTCTTTGCGACGAAAGACAACAAGAAGTTGCCCCTGTACGTGTCCCCGTACGAGGACCCCTTAGCGGAAGCAGTGGACGCAATGTCCCTCGACTGGAACAGGTGGTCCAGGATTTATCTGTTCCCTCCTCACAACCTTCTGTTGAGGGTCCTCAACAAACTGAGATCCTTCAAGGGGGGTAGCGGCAATAGTGGCCCACAAGTGGGCGAACAGTATGTGGTTCCCCTTGGCGTTGGAACTACAGATGAAGTTCGTGCCGCTACCACATCCAGTTCTGACCCAGCGAGTCCAGAAGTCGACTGTCTGCGCTTCATTACAGAAAACCCAGACCCTGCAGCTCATGATTTTCTCGCCCTAGCGGTGAGAAAGCGTTTCGGGATTTCGAGAGCTAGCATAGACTTCCTAGAGGAATACAAGTGCAAATCGACTAGAAGGCAATATGAGTCATCTTGGAGAAAGTGGGTGGCCTTTGTAAAGGCAAAGAATCCGCAGGAGATCTCAACAGACTTCTGCTTATCTTTCTTCATCCACCTCCATGGCCAAGGATTGGCAGCTAACACGATTTCAGTATGTAAATCGGCTTTGATGAGACCCATTTTATTTGCCTTCCAGATCGACCTAGGTAACGAGATCTTTAATAAAGTTCCGAAAGCCTGCGCTAGGCTCAGACCTTCAGCACCTCCAAAGCCCATTTCATGGTCTTTAGACAAAGTTCTTCATTTCGCCTCCCTGTTGAGCAATGAAGAATGTGCGTTAAAGGATTTAACGCAAAAAGTTATTTTCCTATTTGCACTCGCGTCCGGGGCCAGGGTTAGTGAGATCGTAGCCCTCTCGAGAGAGGCAGGTCGTGTTCAGTTCCTGGATGGGGGGGAACTGAACCTGTTTCCGGATCCTACGTTTCTCGCCAAGAATGAGTTACCCACCAACAGGTGGGGTCCCTGGAGAATCTGCCCTCTGAAAGAAGATGCATCTCTATGTCCAGTAGAATGCCTAAAGGTCTATCTTCGTAGAACTTCAGACTTCAAGGGTAGTCAACTATTCAGGGGAGAAACATCAGGCTCAAATTTATCTCTGAATCAACTCAGAGCGAAAATGACATATTTTATTCGCAGAGCGGATCCTGACAGTACACCCGCAGGTCACGATCCGAGGAAAGTTGCCTCATCCCTAAATTTCTTTAATTGTATGGATTTTGAACATCTCCGGTCATACACGGGCTGGAAATCTTCCAGGGTGTTCTTTCGCCACTATGCGAAGCAAGTAGAGGAACTTAAGAGATCTGTGGTAGCAGTGGGTCGTGTAGTTAACCCTACTGTTTAACTCTGCGAGGAACAGTGGTCTTAATTGGGACGATTAAGTCCAGGGTGAGTGTGTAGGTACATATTGTACTACAAACTAAAATGAGGGCACCAAGTGCCCATATAGACTGTTCCTTCCTTCAAAGGTGAACCTCGCATAAGTTCAGACATGTGTGCCAAGCGTTTCTAACGCTAATGTGATTGATTTGTAATACAGATTTTTTATGACCTGATACCTTGGTATCTCATTAAAGTGGTGTTTAATGGTTTTTCTTTCAGATAAACAAGTTCTGTTTACTATCATACTTATGCTTAAAGTTTTGGGTTATCCCCTTTTATATAGATATATATATTTGTTGTTAACCTGTCTGTTTATTATCTGTCAATAAACTTGTTCTTGAGAACCTTGCGTCTCTTTCACCTGTGTCAATTTATTGGTATAATTGAGCATTTAATTCTATGTATCTTATCTGGGATAATTCTGATAGAATTGTTCTGTTTTGCAAGCTATGTTGCATTGGTTTATGTAAGTCCCCTAATGGGAGGACTCCGTCCCATAAAGGGACGAGGGCGGTTTTATTAGTTTCTTCCTATGCGGATATAAACCTTTGTCCAATACAAGTATTGTGCGGATGACTGGTCAATATATTGACGCAGTAGTTCTATACAAACTATGCTTTACTTAATATAGGGCGAGGCCACTATATTAGCTTGCCTGAGATTCATACATAGATATATGTACTCTTCGAGACTTTCCAGAGTCTAGTAGGACTCTTCCCTGTAGGGGGCAGGAAGCTCTAACATAGTTTATAGTTAGTTGAAAAGATGTATAACGGTAACATCTTAGGTCTCTAGGTCTAGTCGACCGGGAATAAATATCTCCGGGGAGTACGGCACGTTCTGAGAATCCACAGATACAGTAATGCTCTGGTACACTTCCATCAGGACGACATGGCTTGAGCCCAAAAAACGGATTTTGAGCGAAGCGAAAAATCTATTTTTGGGTGAGATAGCCATGTCGTCCTGATGGACCCGCCCTTGCCTTTCTAAGAAAGGACTGTAGGACCCCTCCCTACATACAGTATCTGTAGCACCTCGTGTACGCTACAAGGAATACAGATGGCGCCAGGATTGGCGCCAGGCACGCATACGAATCGGGGGATAGGGATGCCTTGGGAGCGGCTCCCCTTTTTCTTTCCCGAATTCGTATCTCGTCAATCTCCCTCCTAACGAGACGAATCTCTATTCAGGTCGTAGATTGCCATGTGACGTGTCTAGAATACGTCCTCTGATATGTCGCGATATCCCTTTCACGAGGGATACTCGCTCCAGGAGTTAGAATTCTGGTACCTTAAGGTAAATTCTCTGGGAATATCGCCGTAGTTGTAATATACCCTAGGAAGCTACCCTATAGGAACTTCCATCAGGACGACATGGCTATCTCACCCAAAAATAGATTTTTCGCTTCGCTCAAAATCCGTTATATATATATATATATATATATATGTATATATATAAACATATATATATATATATATATATAAATAGTATAAATATATAATTATATATATATATATATATATATATATTATACATACACACACAAAAGTATATTCATCCACTCAAATTTATGGTGTTTTGCTCAGTTACCGTAATCATTAACATTAAGAGAACGCGAAAAGAAAACAAAATCCAATGAATAAGAAAGTAGTTATTTACATTTAGATCATTGCTTCACGGCGACTTGGATGAGACTTGGGCAAGAAACGCCTCTTTATACAAGGAAATGACTACTGAAGGTGAATTACCTACAGTAATAAGAGACCAAAAAAAAAAAAAAAAAAAAAAAATTGCTCCATGCTGGCATGGAGAACATGATATTCAGAATTGATATTAATTCTTATGAATTTTGACTTTCAAGTGATTTCATTTGAATCCCAAATGCTACTCAAATATGATGCGTATTTGCTCTACTCAGCAGCTTGTGATCCTCTCAGCATTTGAGATCCAACTTGATCGTATAGGAATTCTTTCTTATGACGAGATGGCGTGCCAATGATTTTGGAATTCCTGAGAAGGTCGCCTAGTTTTTTCTCTTTCTCTCTATTTCTTTTATCCATCCTTATTCCTTCTCTCCTTCTCCAATTCCATAATTTTCGACATTCTCCTAACTATGCATTCCTCCACCCGTGACATTAATACGTTTATATGCTCTTGATTACTCACTTCTTAGGCTTTATAATTGATCGTTCCAATGTTCCTGACATTTCAGTCAGGATTTACCTTGGCCGTGTTGTATCGGATGTCTTCAACATTTCTTAATCACCATGAAATCTGAACAAATTTTTGACTTCTTATTTAATAGAAAGTTCATGATCTTAAATATTATCATTATTATCATCAGCAAATGTTTTTATGTTGAACAGGCTGACATAAGTCTTTTTATAGTTTAAATATGAAATATCTGTTTATATGTAGTTAATGTTTTTAAGATATTTTATTTCAATTGTTCATGACTTCTTATATTACTTATATAAATGAAACCATTTATTTCCTTATTTCCTTTCTTCGCTGGGTTATTTTACCATGTTGGAGCCCTTGAGGTCATAGCATTTTGCTTTTCCGACTAGGGTTGCAGCTTAGCTAGTGATAATAATAATAATAATAATAATAATAATAATAATAATAATAATAATAATAATATAATAATAATAATAATAATAATAATAATAATAATAATAATAATGCATTCATCATTGATGGCAGATTTTATTTGAAAATCGTTATGTTAAATATGGAAAATTTTCAGTGAAATTAAGATGATCATTAAAATATCATTTGCTCATTAGTGACGGATTACTTCTTTCAGATTCATGAGGGAAATACAAACGTTAATATTGAACTTTTCAAGGAGAAAAGATAAGAAGAGAAAATTGCTATTACATTGGAAGTATGCCAAGATGATAGAATGTGTTACTACTAAATAACATAAAGTTAATTCATCATTTTATAAAATGATAGGTTATTAATAAGGTGAGGTTGAGGTTGCGTAAGGAGCAAAAAGTTTGTAATATAATCAAATCATTCAGTACTAAAAACAAAAGCAGCAGTATGTTCAATGCACTTTATTATAAATGGTAGGGTAATGCAATGAATGCACTCGGTACATAAGATAAAAATAAAGTATAACTTATAAATAACGAATGAAAAACTGTATTAGATTAAATGTAATTTCATACAATAATTAAACCAACAGTGCAACGAGTCTTACTTTGTAGTATAATAAAAATAAGGATTATATCCTGTTAAAAAGCGTAATTTTAATCGGAAATTCTCCATTAAAAAATAATATGTTTTCAGCCGTATTTTAGTAAAATACAGCCGACCGTAATTTTACCATACTTTGTTATTATCTTTTACATGTTGGTGACTGTAACATCACTCCTTAACGTCAATATATCCGTTTTCAAAACGGTAAATGCCTGGCAACTTTTATTCAAGGATTTTTACCGTTTTTTTTTTACGGCAAATTTTTAACAATGTAAGATGTAATTTCATTAAACAAAATATTTTTCGCATTTTCAGATTTTGACTTCTTTTATGTATACCTTAAGCACGCTCCTTCAATCTGCATTGCCTCTCATTCCCTAGCCTTAATCCCTGTCATTTCTCTTATTTAGGCAATGTTATTTTTCTCGGATAAGACCCCTATCGTGTAGTTGATTTTTCGTAAAAATACAGCGAGTATTTTGGAACGGCTTCAGAAACATGCTCGACCCGTGTTAACCTTTCATGAATAATTATCCTTTTTCTTATATAAACTTCAAAAAATATATTCGTCGACAGCGAATTTCAGTTATGAATATGGAGAGAGAGAGAGAGAGAGAGAGAGAGAGAGAGAGAGAGAGAGCGAGAGAGAGTTAGCTTTACTCTTCAAAAGTTTGCTTCATTAAATAAAACGGTTGAAAACTAGAAAGCTTGGGGTTAGGTATCCCTTTAAATAACCATTTACGGCCATTTTTGTGCAATTCACTCTGTAGAATTAATCATCCTTTATATTCAATTAAATGAGAAAATAATAATTTTAACTGGAAACTAAAACTTCCCTGCACCATTGATGCAACTTCTCACCTTACCACTAATTTCCTCGCATTCCTTAATTACCTAAATAGTTTTTAGCTTTTCAAAATAGACTAAAATTAATATATTTTCTTTATAAAGACTATTTTACGCACACCGGAATAAAGGAAGGAAGTGAAAAAAGAAGGTGTAGAAGACAAGTCCGGATCTTAGAAGTATTATCCTTATACAATATGAATAGGTAACAAGGCTCAAAAAAAAATAAATAAATAAAAACACCCTAGTGCAGAAAATAAATAAAGCAAAGAATAAACTATAGAAAAGAAATAAGAAAATTGAAAATACTATAATATTGTTCCTTTTTATGTATACCAGTAAGATAAGACTACACTCTATATATTTTTTGAAGACAGCTGAAATCATCAATATTAATATGCCCACGTAATTGTAGGCCCTGCTTTGACGATACCAATTCAACTTAAAAGACTTACTTATATCAAAAGACAGAAATGATGTTAAGAAAAGGGCAATTTCAGCCTCAACAACTTGCTTATATCAAAAGACAGATCCATTAATGTCGTTAAGAAAGAAGCCTTTTTAGCAATAACGATAGTTTAATTGATATCTCAATCTTATCCTAAGAAGAATCCATCATTTACATTAACAACATCCATTTTCTTTCATTTTCTAACTCGTTCAATGACGCGCAATCATGTTTGTTTTACGCTTTTAATTCATAGTTTTCCTGAATGTCTTTTTCTTCTGTGTCAAATATTTTCGAACAAACTCATTGCAAAAGAGACTCCTCACTAATAACATAGGTTGATACACCGTTATAGACAAAGTCAGTTGCTGTTCTGATTTCTGCAGCATTTTTACTTACATTGGAATTTTAGTGTATGAAAGGTAATTCTGGAATGCCATGGCCTTCCATAACCCTGTGTTCCTTCAGATAATAATAATAATAATAATAATAATAATAATAATAATAATAATAATAATAATAATAATAATAATAATAATAATAATAATAATAATAATAATAATAATAATAATAAGTCATTTTTTTTATAAAAAAGTAACATTATGATTTTCAATTGCGTAAACTGCTTTTTT
>NC_090736.1:17187010-17194510 GCF_036898095.1 Palaemon carinicauda | reverse complement strand
ATCAGGACGACATGGCTACCTCACCCAAAAATAGATTTTTCGCTTGGCTCAAAATCCGTTTTTTTGGGCTCAGGCCATGTCGTCCTGATGGAAGTTTACCAGAGCATTACTGTATCTGTGGATTCCCAATCAGTGCCGTACTCTCAAGAAAGTATTTTCCTGGTCCGTCTAGACCTAGAGACCTATGATGTTACTGTCATACATCATTTCATCTAAGCATGAACGATGTTAGTGCTTCCTGCCCCCTACAGGGATGAGTCATACTAGACTCTGGAAAAGTCTCGAGGAGTACATAAAAACTTATGGATGACAAAATGACAAGCTTGTATAGTGGTCTCACCCTATACATTATAAAGCAAAGTTTGCATAAGAGTCGCCAAAGTCACAATGAATTTGTGACACCTTCCCCAAAGTGACCACTCTTAGTAACTATTGGATAATGGTTGTATCCGCATAGAAACAAATTTTGCCTCTTTGCCACCAACCCGTTAGGGTACCACGTCAACCCTTCCAAGGAAGGTTTAGAGTGAGTGGACTTTTGCTTGAATCAGGGAACAGTCTCGAAAGACATACCATGATAAAAATATCCATATTTTAATCTTAATGCTCAGTACATTTCCAATAAAATGAGTGTGGGCGAACTAGTTTATTAAAATTTAATAAACGAACATATCAGATCACATTTATAAAATTTATATAATGTGGATGATATGCGTAAAAGCATAAAGAAAAACAGTCAACAGAAAATGTTGTTTCATTTACTAGGAAACAGATTTGCCACTTCAATAGAATTATTAAAAATAATGATATAGTCTGTATACTGTTTAAATACACTAGCTTAAAAAATGCTTGGTACAAGTGTCCGTATTATGCTATAGATTACCGACGTCAATGGAACAGTTTGTAAGGACACTTTCGTGGCCTATCGCTCAGCGTGTAGTAACATACAGTGACTGCACGCGCACCCTCTTAATTAATCGTCCCCAAATTAATTACACTGTTTCTCGCAGACTTAAAACAGAAGGTTATAGAATTCTACCTGCTGCTACCACAGATCTCATAAGCTGCTCCACTTGCTTTACATAGTGCATAAAGAACGCCTTGGATGACTATCAGCCAGTGTGCAAACAAGGATGTTCAAAGTCCATATAATTAAAGAAATTTTATGGAAGAGGCAACTTTCCTCGGATCATGACTAACGGGTGTACTGTCTGGATCCGTTCTGCGAATAACACGGGTGAATTTCACCCTTAGTTATGGATAACTTTGAACCCAGGGTTTCTCTTCTGAACAGCTGTCCTCCCAAAAATCTGAAGTTCTATGAAGATAGACCTTTAGGCACTCCACTGGACATAGAGAAGCATCTTCCTTCAGAGGGTAGATTCTCTAGGGACCCCACCTGTTGATGGGTAGCTTGTTCCTAGTAAGAAACGTTGGGTCTGGAAATAGATTTAGTTCTCCCTCCAAGAACTGGACGTGACCTTCCTCTGTAGAGAGAGCCACTATTCACAAACTCTGGCCCCAAGGCGAGTACAAACAGAAATATGACTTAAATTCAGAACCTTCTAAGCACATTCCTCATACACAATGAGGAATCATATCTAATGACCAAGCAAATGGTCTTTGGAAGCGCTGAAGGGCTAGTTCACTAAGAACGTCGTTAGAAAAGTCGACCTGTAAGGCATATGGTATCTGACTTGTCAAGGCAGGCTTGAACAATAGAATTGTGTAGGCTGCTAAACCTTGCTCATGAAGGTGAATGAAGAATGATAAATAGGAATCTGTCGGGATCTCTTTCGGTTTCTTCGCCTTGACAATGGATAGCTATCTCTTCCCTGAAGCCTCATAATGTCTTCTGGTTTCCTCCAAAAGTCTAAACTGACTTTTAAACACCGAATCTTTTTCTCATCGATAAGGAGAGAAAATCATGAGATGTAGGCTCCGTGTTTTCTGTGAAGGAGCGAAGACAGTCGACTTCTGTATTCGCTGAGACAGGGATGGATCCGGTAGCGGAACGAATTTTAACCGTAGTTCCAATGCCAGAGGGAACCACACGCTATTTGGCCACTTGTGGGCCACTATTGCAGCTTTCCCTTTGAAGGATCTCAGCATATCGAGGACCTTCAAAAGGAGGTGTGCGGAGGGAACAGATAGATACAGGACCATCTGATCCAGTTCAGGGACATGGCATCCAC
Source organism: Palaemon carinicauda (assembly GCF_036898095.1). Lineage (NCBI taxonomy): Eukaryota > Metazoa > Arthropoda > Malacostraca > Decapoda > Palaemonidae > Palaemon > Palaemon carinicauda. Next base: position 17,192,315 of record NC_090736.1, on the reverse strand, counting down.
TGCGTGCGCTAACGGATCCTCGTAAGGGGACACGTAACAAACTATTTTCTTGTTTTCTTTCGTCGCAAAGAGGTCTATCTGCAGCTCTGGGACTTGACTCGAGATGAAGGAGAACGATCCTGCGTCAAGGGACCATTCTGACTCTATAGGTGTAAACCTAGATAGAGCGTCCGCTGTCACATTGGGGAACTCTTGAATGTGAACTGCTGACAGGTGCCATTTCTTCGCGCGTTTAATGCATATTTTCTCCAGACTCCTGTTGCATCCTAAAGCTGTGCTCTTAGCACTGGATCTGTTATCGAAGCAAACTGTAGAGAGCCCAGCACTCTCTCCTGTTCGCGTCATGATATCCGTTTGGATTCAATAGTCTCTTGACAGATCCTGCTATTTCTTTCCTCTTCTTACTAAGAATGGAAAGCCGATGTGACTCCAAATTCCAGTGGATTCCCAACCACCGAAATTTTTGAGTTGGAGAAAGACGAGACTTATTGATGTTGATCTTGAATCCCAGATGTTCCGGGAACTGGATCACTATCTTAGAAGCTTTCATGCATTCTGTCCTGGATGCTGCCCCCACCAGCCAGTCGTCCGAGTAGGCTACTACTTGGACCCCTTTTATGCATAACTGATGGACGGCTGCGTTCGCGAGCTTCGTGAAAATCCTTGGGGCTATGTTTAGCCCGAAAGGCATGGTTCTGAAGGCGTAAAGTTATCAAAGTAACTTGAAGCCTAGGTAGGGGGAGAGTTGACGAATAATTGGAACGTGCCAATAAGCGTCAAACAAGTCTATAGACACAGCATATGCCCAGAATGACTCTGAGTTTTTCTGAGTCCTCCTTTGGAACACAAAACAGCCTTCCTTGGAATTTGATGGACCCAAACTTCCGGATTACTCTTTTGACTAAGAGCTCTCGGACATATTCTTCCAGAGAGGGGGTTGAGTGTTGGAAGAATTGAGGAAATTGAGGTGGAGGACTGCTCCAGCTCCAACCTAGTCCATTCTTATTTAGGCTGTGGGCCCAGAGATCGAAGGTCCAGCGATCCCTAAAAAGCTGTAATCTCCCTCCTACTGGAAGTATCTACTTCTGCTGTTGTGGACCTGAGGCCTTGCCTCCTTGACCGCATCCTCCCCTGTATCCCCTTCCTCTTGAAGGGCGTCTAGAAGAACCTCTGGCTGTTCCTCTGGCTCTCGAACGAAAGGAAGGAGTCTGCCTTTTGGAGGCTGGGTCAAGAACTGGCGACAGTGTCGCCGTTTGTTGAGGTACCAGCTGGTACGTGGTTGGAGGTTGTGCCACTCTCTGAGTCACCGCGGTCACAGTAAGTTGTTGATGTTGCTGTCGGTAGGTTTTAGCCGGCCGAGAGGATGGCCTAGGCCTTTTGTCTACTACCTCTTTAACCACTTCCTTGGGAAAGAGGTCTTTACCCCAAATACGAGAGGAGATCAGTTTCCTTGGTTCGTGCCTCACCGCAACCGAGGCGAACACCAACTCTCTAAAGGGTCTCCTAGTTAATAAAGCTATAGAAATCCTTCGTAACTGTGGCCAGATGGGTTTTGGCCACAACCATGAACATGTCCTGGTTCTTGGGGTCATTTGCCATCGTTTCTAGTGTCGTTTGCAACAACATCGATGCCGCAAGTCTTTCCTTTGTCTCTTACTCTCTACGCAAGAGATCCTCCGACAGTTATGGAAGCGCCTCACCGAACTGGTGTTCAGCAATATCAGCTTCCAGTTTCCCGACTAAGAAGGTAAGGTGTACGTCCTTCCAGTCTTCTTGGTCCAAGGGCAAGGTCAGAGATAACGGCTTGCACTCATCAAAGGAGGGGCATGGTTTCCCTGCCTCCACCGCTTTTAAGGCAGCCTTATATCCCTTTTCCAATAAGGGAAAGGCTCTTGTAGGAGAGACCACAAAGGAGGGAAGCTCCTTACTCAAGGTGGGCACCTTTGAGTTAGTGAAGCCCCTCTCTTTCATCGAGCTCGTTAGTAACGTCTGAGCTTTACTATGGTAAAAAACTATGACCTCCGGCTCCGTCTCCTCCTTTAAGGCTGGTTCCTTCCTAAGACGGACATAGCAGTCCAGATAAAAATCTTTGTTGGGCCAAAATTCCACTTCTTCTAGGGGAATTGCTCCCAACTTTTCTGAGATCACGATCTCCCCGGTTGTCATTGACATGTGTTCTGCATACCTCCAAGGATTGGTATTCGAGCACAAGGGAAGATCCTTCATGCTGAGCCACTTCTGGGGCCCACGTGATGCTGCAAGTCTACATAACTCCACTTTCATTGCAGCTTCCTTCTCATCATTCTTCCTTTGAATTTGTTGGATCATCTCAAAAATGGAAGAAAGAGACCTTCCCAGTTCATCTGGAATAGCAGACGATGTAGAAGGAACAGGTTCTGGGTCCGGAACCAACGTAAATGACACTTCGTCGATTTCTTGTTCTTCTACTTGAGGAGTCTGAAACAGCTGCTCCTCCTGACCTTCTCCTAAAAGGTCCTTCTCAGAAGAATCCGACACCTCCGACATCCTATCGTCCAATTGGATGTCTTGAAGGGCGGCTGAGACTTCAGAATCTACCGGATTCAGGGCAATTGGTATCTCAACCTAAGGGTGGGAGATGATTGCATCAGCCGATGCTATAGGGAAAAGGTAGGCCCTCATCTTCTCATTTGGAAGGTAGGGCCTAAGTTTTTTTTTTTTTTTTTTTTTTTTTTTTTTTGAAAACCCTTCACCCAAGATTGTAACGTTTCCCTGGCAGCATCCCTTGACTCCGTTGACTTAGGGTCGTCAAAAGCCTCGGTAATCAGGTTATAACAAACTGTACAAACCTGAGGGTCCCAATAGCGGAGAACACTTCTGGAGGCTGCGCATGCTGCGTGCCTCCTGCAATATTGATGTCCACAGAAGTTCTACTGTGGACATTACAGAACACACTCCCGCACTTCGGATGGTTTTCCTGTAAAGAGAAGAAAAATCCATGAGTATAAAGTGAAAGCATTTCACTTATATTGAAACATTTAGCTTATATAGAAAAGCTATAAAAGAAAGAAGGAAAGACACATACTTGTATTTCCTGTTCAGTCAATTGCTGTAACCTCCCAAAATATTAAAACTAAGGTTAATTCTATACTAGAATACCTTATGTAATTTCCTAAACGGAAATTTAATATGTAGTTTTAATATACGGGATTGAAAGAACACAGAAAGAACTCACTTTTTATATAAAGTACGGTCTCAACAAAAGGCTGTACAAGATAACATTAAGTATGATGAAGAACTTTAGTGTTATAACAAACTCTGTACAGCAGTTTCTACTAATGCAGTGTGTACTACACTATGAATATAGCAACCACTGTACATCGCATGTTATTGTGCCGGCCGGCAACTGCCCCTTTATAGATCAAAGATATACTATCTTTAACTAATAGGCGGCAGCCCACTGATTCGCGACTGTGTGCCGCCCGGCAATCATTGCCAGCCGACGGCTGAAAACACTAAAACCCGGCTGCTGGCCGCTATCGTAGTAGCCAGCAGATTCGGGCTGTGTTTCCCCTGCAGGCCGGCAAAGGTAATAAAACCCGTGCCCGCCGCAAGTAGTCAAGAACCATACAACCTCCACCTGCCCGGCAGCTGGGTTAGGGGTGCAACACAATAGACAGAGAAACAGTATGGATGTAAGGTTATAAGGCGGCATTGCCATACGACCTTCCATCCAGAATGAGTGAACTTATGGAAGGGGAGAATGTAACATTCAGGCTTCCAAAGAATCCATAGTCTGCCGGGCTGTACCGACGGACATGGAAGGGAGACCAAGGGAGGTTTGGGGTTCAGTCTGCAAGAATAAAGGGTCTCTGCCGTGCCGGCCGGCAGAGAGCTGAGCCTGTCCTCCATCCTTACCTATACTAGGTACGGAAATAGGACTGCGGCTAAAAGAAAATAAAAGAAAGAGAGGTGGGGAAGGGATAAGGGTCCTATAGACTTTGTTCTAGCAGGAGACACACTCAGCCGGTAGGGAAGCTCATCCTAACCAAGAGCTGTCTATTAGGGAGGAAGATTGGCAATACCTGCTAACCTCCTCCCAACCAGAACAAAGTTAGGTGGAGTTATTTCACCGGGCAACAGAGAAAACTCATTCCCCAGCCCGAGAAAAACAACACAGGACAGTCTGCTAGGCCACTAGAGGAAGGAATCAACTCGTACAGAATCCTTCCGACATGGACTAGGGAAGCAAAGCTTTCTGTGCCAGCCCCTAACCTAGCAAAGGAGACTCTTTCTCTATGCTAGGAAGAAGCAGACCACAGACTAGAAACTCTGATGTTCTGTCCTAACCCCAAAAAACAGTCACTCTGGTTATCCAGTCAGGACAGACATATCCAAGAACAGTTATACCTGAATTATTATACAGATAGAACCACTAGGATTAAGCCGAAGGCTTACAGAGGGAGAGAGGGATTGAACTTAGCCTCCGGAGGAGAAAAAGAACAATCGGGGATGTGCAAAAGTATACTACTGTACCTAGAATACTAGACTAGGTAAGATGAGAATCGATTACCTAAATCACCGAAACTCTCTCGTAAACAATCTTGGAAAAAACATTCAACAATATCTTACATGTATAAAATATTTGCCTATAGCTTCAATAAAATAACACTCGGAAAAACTTATACCATGCATGAAAGTACTAGTGCCAGACGTCTAGGCTACGAAGCCTCGCGAAAGGCAGGATTGGTACCTCGACCCGTGTCGATATCACAGAGCTAACACTGACCAAACAATATAAACATTTCTAGAGTAGCTAATTAGCAAAATTATTAAAGCGTAACAAACCGGGAACGTCGCTCTAGCTAACTAACTGACCCATAAGAGCGAACGACAGCATCCAGGATGCCTCCAGTAGGCAACAGCTCTTGTTTACGTTAAAATCACTTTTGATTTAATTCAAAACAACAAGAGCTTACATTTATACATAGTAAAGATAATACTCAACTTTCCAGAGGCAGAAGGGGCCGGAGAAGTCATCAAAAAGTTGAATTAAATCCAAAATAACGAGAGAACACAAGGGAAAACACCGAGTAGTTGAGCTACACGAAAAGGAATGAAGAGGGCGCTACCGCCTTCATCAGATACACACTGGAAACGGAATAGGAGAGATGCCTTATAAGCGGCTCTCTTTTCATTCTCGTTTTAGATTCTTGTCACTATTCCCCCTCGAAGCGTTAGTAATGTTCGGGGCGAAGATAGCTATGTGACGTGTCAAGAATACGTCCTCTGATCTTATGCGATATCCCTGTGAGATTATTTAGGG
>NC_090736.1:17169510-17172010 GCF_036898095.1 Palaemon carinicauda | reverse complement strand
CTATTATTACAATGTTAGAAACGTCCCTACCAAGCAATCAGTTGGACGGGAGTTCAATACCTGCTCAAGGTCGATAGTTTCTATCAGTGTCTGCGACATCATCCTCTTTGTGAGTTACAGATATACGGATAGTGGGGTGGTTTTAGGGAACCTATAGGTCTATCTGCTGAGTCATCAGCAGCCAATTCCTGGCGCTCCCTACTCCTAACTTGGGTGAATAGGGGGATTGAGCTCTGATCATATATACACAATATAAGTCTCTAGGAATTGTCCTGGCCTTTGCCTCTGCCATTCATGACCAGCCTCTAAACCTTTGAACGAATAAAACGAATGATTATTGTTGTCCGATCATTTCCCTACTGAAAATGTTACTATGCATACGACCATTATCGACCGAGAGAAAGCGTTCAGTCTTCCGTTTATTAAGGGCACCGTGAAGCGAAATTGATTACGCATTATTAGGATTTCTTTTATAGTTCTCTTGTAAAATGTGCAAATATATATATATATATATATATATATATATATATATATATATTTATATATATACATATATATATATATATATATATATATATATATATATATTATATATATATATATATATATATTTATATATATATATATATATATATATATATATATATATATATATATATTTATATATATATATATAAATATATAATATATATATATATATATATATATATATATATATATATATATATATATATATATATATATATATATATATAACAATCAAAAGATTTACGCGAAATATTCATATGGAAACGCTAACAAAATTAAAAAATAAATCTTTTTTAAGTCATATCTCAAAACTACTTTGGAAAGGGGGATACGTCAGAAATAATCTCTTTAGAAACATACAAAAGTGTACATAGGGCAGAAAAATGCGATGACACTTTTATTTGCTTAACATTAAATGGAGGGTAAAAAGCAAACATAGAAAATTAACTTTACATATCTTGAAGCTTTTTCAGTTAAAGGTGGTTACTGACAACCTGATCTTCAGACATAACAAATATCATTGAAAACACCGAATTATTACCGTATTATTCCTGCCATATCTACAACAAATGACAAACTCTCAGATTAGAACTCTACTATGGTTTCATCTCGGCCTCAACCCTCTACAGACAACCCACACGTATTCATATGAACTTCATATCTAAATAAAAGCCTGTAGCGAAAGTATTTACCTAAAACACCTTTTTGACAGTTTACAACTATTTATGGACACATGAAACTTATCATAAACTCAGAGCTATTTGATGCAAATTATATTATTTAGTAGCGTAAACCAATTAACACGTACCCTATTCTTACTTAAAATATAAGTTATTTATGCAAAAAAATTTTTACTCCAAAGCTGAGAGCCAATATACTCGTGCCATATCCTTATTTGCCATCTCATTGCCATTGGCATAAATCTTATCATATTTGATCTCTAATTGCTATTAAAATAAACCGTATCCTTATTCTACCTCTAATTGGTGTTGACATAAACTCTATACTTATTTGACATCTAATTTCTATTGACATTAACCCTATCCTTATCTGACCTCTAATTGCTATTGATATAAACCCTATCCTTATTTGACCTATAATTGCCTTTGACATAAACCCTATCATATTTGATCTATAATTACTATTAACATAAACCTTATCCACATTATACTGCTAATTGGTATTGACATAAACTCTATCCTTATTTGACCTCTCATTGCTGTTGACATAAACCCTATTATTATCTGACATTTCATAGCGGTTTAAACAAATCCCATCATTAGTTGACAAATTATGAGAACCTCTATCAGTTAGTCAGGTGCGAATGGCATTACGAAACGGAGGAATCTCAATCCATATCATCATCAATTTCACAAAATGTTCAGGTTAAGCTGATATGTATTGATAAAAATCAATCTCTTTGCAGATTCACGAGTGTCAGTGTTATCCATTATGATTGCAAAATCAACATCTGTATGCCATTTATCAATCTAATTACCTATTGATGTTAAATGTAGAATATTTGCTATAAAATTGAAAACACTTTTTCTTTTCTTTTTTAATTTACCGTGACTCGTTGTCAACCTCACTAGACTCCCAATGTCTGTTGCTATTTTCTGGGTATAATAAATTTAGAATCAAAGCCTTAGAATTATGGCCTCACGAATGATATTTCTGTAGGCTATTAGAAAATTGTTCGTTAGACACCCGGATTTTCTAATACGAATACCGTTTGCGATATCTCTTCCTGTATAAAAGAGAGAAATCAAAACATGAAAATTTGTAATGCTACTCTTAAAAAAACACGCTATCATTCTGTCTATCCACCTATCTCTTTGTCTATCTATCGCTAAAGTTTGGTTTGCGTCAGTTCATAATCTAAATGTAGCGTGTTTCATGTTCGGTTCTTACGCCATATTGACTTATGACGCAGGTATAATGGATCTTAATTAACTATTAAGAGTAGCTGTCG
>NC_090736.1:17147010-17164510 GCF_036898095.1 Palaemon carinicauda | reverse complement strand
TGAAATCTCACAGGATCACAACGCCCTAATGAATACTAAAACCGGTAGTGCACGCAATTGCCAGTTGTAGCCATTCGGCAGAAGTCTGTAGTCACGAGATAAGATTCTTTGTTGGGGAAATGAATGCAATTCTGGAATTAGGGCAAGTGTTACCTGTTTAAGTTCTAGCATTACACAGATTTTATGATTTCAGAGTAATGGCGTGAATGGTAATTTCCTGACAAAGACCGGGGTGAATCCTCTGTCAGAAGGAAGGTATTCGGTTAGTAAACCTTACCCTTTGTCATTATATTTCACTGTAAAGCACGCGGAAGGCAAGTTTCATTCCGAATGTGAAATATGAACTTTGAATATTACGGTGAATAATTCTCAGATCCATAAGAGAACATTCAAAATTCAGCTTTTAGTCTGAGACACGGGTAATGCATTATACTTTTTACCTTCCTATTTAAGATATACGAATCATTTTTTTTTTCAAATCACAGTTAAGTGTTGCTTACTAAAAATCCCTTAGAGGCCACTTCTGAAATGTTGATCATTTTGTAAAATATTAATTATTACTTCTGGAATACTTTACTATGCGGAGGACTACTTTACTCAGATGAGTACTGTGGAAAAACTGGGTGTATTGATACAATTTTCTTTAGCAGACGGTGCAAAAAAACAAGTGATTTTCAATTTCTTCTCTCCAATAACTATGAGTATTAAGATCTAGATTACAATATTGTGTTAATATAGTTGATAAATATTCTGAAATGCTATACATATAAAGATATATAAATGAATCATGTTAACACAAGACTAGTTGCAGTTTGTTTAGAAATTACTATAGCTTATAACTATTTAAGTCATATTTTCAGTATTTATAAATTTCCTGCACAATCTTACACCCAATAAACACAAAATAAAAACAAACATCTATGCATTACAGCAAATACATCATACACAAGCTTAAAAACTGCAATAATATACTTCGACTCAAACATACACCCTGAAAATGTGCTCACCATTATGCACTCTGGTGACTTCAAAATTAGTGAATCAGAACATCAGCACTTTAAGAAAAATCTGACTACTGATTTCAATAAGAAACTGAAAAATGATGAAAAATATGCCAATGATTAAAGTTTCAAAACACTGCAACAGGTCGACACACAAACAATGAATTTTTTTTTGCTCGGGTTCTAGGTATCATAGCAACATGGAAGAGAGGTCATTCTTGAAAAGTTGTTGTCACATTAGCTGGCTATCTATCCATTGGCACTGTTTGACAATAATGGTGACATGTGTATAACTCAGAAATCTGTTTAAAAAACAAATTGCAAGTAGCATTAGAAAAATGCAATCAGAAACTCGGAGTGTCATCATCCTACATGCCTGTGCCCTCCTCTGGAAAGTGCCCTGGTCTGCCTCATAAGCCAAGGTGTCTGATTGTCTTAATGAAGCAATGGCCAAAATTATAAGATATGCCAAAGTAATTTCTATACTGCAAATAGTATTTAGCCGCTACTACACAATTGGCAATAAGTCTTGCTGTAAATCTACATGACAAAATGAAGTCAACCATTCCTACTGCTCCACTGAAGAGATGTCACTTCCAAAACAAACTTTAGTCCAAATGTCATTGCCAAAGAGTAACAAATAATATGAATGATTGTTGACCGAATAGTTTTAGGGTTATGGTGGCCAATGTGGTAACGTCCCTGACTGGTAATAGCCAAACTGGGCTTCGAGTCCCACTCAAACTCGTTAGCAATTGCCTTGAACTCCTTGGTCTTAGCTTAGATGGAAAGGGGGCTTGGGTGCTAATCATATATATATATATATATATATATATATATATATATATATATATATATATATATATATATATATATATATATATATATATATACATATATATATATATATATATATATATATATATATATATATATATATATATATATATATATATATATATATATATATATATATGGTCAGTCTCTAGGGCATTGTCCTGCTTGACAGGGCAATGCCACTGTCCTTTGCTTCTGCTATTCATAAACGGCCTTTAAACCTTTAAATACATCATCATAATTGGATCAGATCCATAGCCAATACCGAAGAATTGGCACTCAAGAGAGAGCAGCTAACTATTGGAGAGTACCATAATTAATATTATGCTATGTTGATGTGAACATCACATATAAGGAATATCTGTATTTTGGAAAAACTTTCTTGATAGTAAACGTCATAACGAAGAGGATAAAAGCATCCCAATGTATTATTGGATATAACATTGGTGATGTTCTTTTGTAAGAGTGTATATATACTGTATATATATATATATATATATATATATATATATATATATATATATATATATATATATAGTGTATATATATATACATATATATATATATAAATATATATATATATATATATACATATATATATATATATATATATATATATATATATATATATATATATATATATATATATATATATATATATATATATATATACTGTATATACATGCATATATATACTTATATATATATATATATATATATATATATATATATATATATATATATATATATATATATATATATATATATATATATATGTGTGTGTGTGTGTGTGTGTGTGTAGAAATCACGAAAGCTGACACGTGATGAATATAAATTGTATTATAGCCACGAAAGGAAAAATGAAAAGACTTGATTGGAGTTAGTACTTTCATCCACTCAGGACATTATCAAACTCAGCAATGAGGATACATATACACGGACATCGTATTTATACAGGAGAAGGGGATCCAACACCTGTCAGTGTCCAATTAGAGAGGAAGGAAACAATTAATAATATGCTGTGTTTACCATTTGCTCGGAGAAACATTTAAGTAGGGTAACAGCTGTACCTGAGAGAAGAGAAGTGTTGTCCCCCCAGACCCTTACGAGCATATCTGTGACCCCGTGATGCCCTCTTGCGGAAGGAACCAAGGCAGTTGTTAAACCCCATTACAATTGGGCCCATATGATATTTGAGGGCTCGACAGAAATTAAAGAGAACAAAACTGATATAACTCCCATTAAAGGACCTGGGATATAACGATAGTTAATTTGTCAATTAAAAGAGTTGTTTTAGGAAGTGATTCTGTGTGTGAATTAGAGTTATGTGAAATTGCTTATAATGGGATGTTGGGAGCCGCAACTCCAGCCCGCACAGACGAACGCACTCAGAATTTGATTATGTAAGCATGAAAATTGTCCCACAGAATATCAGCCTGTAGTTAGTGACATTGTCAATAATTATTCCGATGTAATTGCAATTGGAGATGAGCCACCCGGGAGGATTGATCCATTTCCCTTTAGCATGTAAACTGGGCAGGCGGAGCCGATCAGCTTAAGGCCTTATAAGGTACTCATTCATTTCCAGTGAGAGATAGAAAGGGAAATTAATAAATTAAGGGAACAAGGAAGAATCGAGGAGAGCGAATCCCCCTGGGTTTCTCCAATTGTAGCTGTTAGGAAAAAGGATAGCTCGGTAAGATTGTGTGTTGATTATAGGAAATTGAATGCAGTCTTAGGCTGCCCATTCACTAGCGACTGAATCTGTGAGATTAGATCAAAGTGTGCGGAGTTTCAGCGTATCGTTGTGTGAGTGTTCATTTTGATCCTCCAATCTGGTTGTATGGTCTAATTACTACAATCGATTCTTCGTTCAGATCTAAAGGAGGCCATTTACAGACAGATGTAATTTGCCCCGACTGGAACTGCTTGTTTGTGGCTGGGCGAGTCAAACTGGTTAGTCTCTATATCAAAAGCCTCATTATTTTCTTTCTTTCGAGTTTAAAAATAGTAGTGGAAACATAATGTCTGAGATTTAGGTGGACAATGTTTTTTTTTTTTTAGAGGGGGGGGGTGAACTTATTGAGATTTATAAGTTTCACCCATTCTTAAGGAATATAAAAAGCAAAATGCATTCAGATTAACGCTAAAAGACAAGGCTTACGAAGTTCTGAGAGGAAAACTCAAAGAAAAGTGTCCAGAAACAAATAAAGATATGGTGACTGAAAAAGCTCAACAATATGCGCACTATGTTTCGAAAGAAACTAAAAAAAGTTGAAGCCTCCAAGAAATCTGGCACAGGAAATGATGAGGTGTATGAACCAACTCTTATGGTATTATGATATTCTATCATTTATAAAAGAATCAGAAACACAATTTACTTCTTTGCCTAATGTGCTGGAGGTAAGGGAAACTAATATATATTGCATTATTGTATTTCATGAAATAAACATATCAACTTTAACAATGTAATATATAATAATCCCGTATATAAATGAAACTAAATTTTTTAAGGCAACCCATATGCACAAAGTTATTTTGAAATATCTAATATTTAGCATAAAACAGCAATCATTATAATGTTCAGATACCAAAAATATTTCAAAACCTCTCTAATTGCCAGTGTACTGCAACTTAACCATTGAAATGATTCATAAACATTTCTCGAACTTTCTTTGCATCTCCGGTGTCATGTCCATTTACGTCAGGTAATAATGGTGCATGATAATCAGAGGGCAAATCCATCGACATATCTGGAATTTTAGCATGACGCTGAAGATAATTGTGCAACAAACAACATGACATTATGACATTACAATCATCTCCGTGTTTTCTAATTTTAAATTAATTGGTGCTGAAAATATTCGAAAAACTACTTTGTCTTCCGAATGCACACTCTAATATTCGGCGAGCTCTGCAAAGTCCATAGTTGAATATCCTTTTCTGTTCATTCATATCGTTTTGAGCGTAAGGATTTAAGAAAAAAAAAATCATCGAAAAGGTTTCATATCCTATGAAAACAAAAGTAAAGGTTCTGATGAGGATGATGGAGAGGCAGCATCGGGTATTGAAAGACTACCTTCGGATAATTCTTGACCAAATTTGTGTTTTCAATAACATTTCCATCAGATATTCTGCCATTCGTTCCAAAATCACACATGATAAATTCGCCTTTTGAATTTACGACTGCCATTAAATATTAGGTTATGAAACCCTTTATAATTTATAAAAATAGGAGCCTGCTGTTAGAATATTAAACTTTTATTTATGATGCATTAGTGATGTTGATTATGCGCTTGGGTACAATCATTTGTTTTTACTCATAATTCTTGTCATGATGTGCGTGGCGTGACGCCGCTTTCTTTTGTCCGTGTAGTGTAACCGGCAAGTTCATGGCCGAAGGAACTGTGTACTGCTGCCTCCCATATTCTCCATTAAAGTGACTCTTTTAGTGATAATCTTTTATCATAACCCACCATCATGTCCTTCGAGCTCACAGGTTATGGGCCCAGCTCAAGCAAGAGGAAGTTGTATTTTGATGGTGATGAGGAGAAATATGAAATGTGGGAGATAAAATTTCTAGCCCATCTGAGACTTCGAAAACTTACCCTAGACGAAAGTGAAGATCAAACTTCAGCGGAATTCAGTGCTAAAAATGCTGACATTTTTGCCGAGATCGTTCAAGTTCTAGATGATAAGAGCCTCCAATTAATAATGAGAGATGCAGTCAACGATGGAAGAAAGGCATTGGAGATTTTACGGGACCATTACCGAGGTACTAGGAAACCAAGAATCATCTCCCTCTACACGGAGCTGACATCACTGAAAATGAGAGGGAAAGAATGTGTAACGGATTATTTTCTTCGAACCGAGGCAGCCTCTACTTCGTTAAAGTCAGCTGGTGAGACGATCAGCGACAGCCTTCTTATTGCTATGGTGTTGAAGGGTCTTGCAGAGGAATTTACTCCATTTAATACTGTTATTATGCAGAAGGATACCGAGTCTACGTTTCCAGAATTCAAGTCTCTGCTACGGAGTTATGAAGAAAGCCTGAGGAGTCGAGAGGCACACAGGCCTGATGTGAAGAGTGAGAACGTCCTTAAGGTGAATTATAAGAAGAATCCTGATTATCAGTGTGGTGGATCTGCCAGTGGCTCATCAGTAAGATGTTATTCATGTGGTAAGACTGGACATAAGTCTTTCGAGTGTAAGTTGAAGAAAGACAGAGGTAAGTGGTGCAAAGAATGCAAAACCATTACACACAATTTTGATGAATGTAGAAAGGCTAATAGGCCTACTAGATTTTCTAGTGCAACTGTGAATGTTTGTAAGCCTAGATCCACTAATGATTATAATGATGAAGAATGTTGTTTCAAAATAAGTTGCTCTGTTGATAACATATCTACAGATGTATGTAATGTTCTTGTTGATTGTGGTGCTACTACCCACATCATTACTGACAAATCCAAGTTTAAGTGTTTTGATGAAGACTTTGATGAATCAAAACATATGGTTGAACTTGCGGATGGTGCAAGATGCAAGAATATTGTTAAAGGTAAAGGTAAGGCTAAAATTGTACTTTATGTTACAAATGGTATAAAACAAAATGTTGTTCTTGATAATGCCTTGTATATTCCTACTTTTAAGCAGAATATATTTTCTGTACAACCAGCTGTTAGTAAAGGAGCTACAGTAAGCTTTAATCCTAATCATTCTGAGTTGATAAGTCCAAATGGTGTGTCTTTTGAAATAAATAAGAAAGGTAAGCTATATTATCTAAATAATGTAAACTCATGTAAATCTCGTTCACTAGAGGAGTGGCATAAGGTTTTGGGACACTGCAATATTAAAGACATTTTGAAGTTAGAAGATAAAGCTGAAGGTATGAAAATTAGTGCCAAAAGTAAGTTTGATTGCATAACTTGTCATGAAGGTAAAATGCATTTATCTAGGAACAGATTACCAGATGAGAGAGCAAAGAGTAAAATGGAATTTGTACATTGTGATCTTGCTGGACCAATGAGTATTGAATCAAGGGAAAAATCTAAATATTGTATTGTTTTTGTAGATGATTATTCAGGATCTGTTTTTGTTTATTTCTTGAAGCAGAAAAGTGATGCACTTAATGCTACTAAGAAATTCCTTGCTGACACTAGTTCTTATGGTGTTGTTAAAAGATTAAGGTGTGATAATGGAGGAGAATTTACTTCTTCAGAATTTGAAGAATTTCTGGTAAGTAATAAGGTTAAACAAGAATTTTCTTCACCAAATTCACCACACCAAAATGGTACTGCTGAGAGAATGTGGCGTACATTGTTTGAAAAGGATAGATGTCTCTTAATTGAAGCAAAACTACCAAAATTCATGTGGAATTGTGCTGTTAGGGCAGCTGCTTATATAAGGAATAGATGCTACAATTCTAGACTAGATAAAACCCCATATGAAGTGTTAACGTCTAAGAAGCCTAAACTTGAAAATATGTATATTTTTGGTTCCCTGTGTTATGCTTATGTAGAAAAGAAAGCTAAGCTAGATCCAAGATGTGAAAAGGGAATATTTGTTGGCTATGATTCATACAGTCCTGCTTATCTTGTATATTATCCAGGAACTGACAGTTTGAGAAAGGTTAGGTTAGTACATTTTACTGATAAATTCAATTCTGATAAATCCCAAAGTCTAAAGGAAGATGGTGAATCAGAAGATAGTGAATCTGATTCTGATAATGAGAATGTCATTTGCAATGAAAAGAAAACAACTGTTAATTATAATCAAAGTGATCCTGTTTCTAAACATATCCTTGTTGAAGATGAGCATAGTGAAATTAATACAGATTTGACTCAAACTGAAAGGGAAGGAGAGTCCCGTTACCCAAGTAGGGAGCGAACTGCTCCCAAATATCTTGAAGAATATGTTGATCCTGATAATGTTGATTTACTGGGCTATTCTGTTCATTATTGATGTAAAGTAACTGAAATTCCTGAAAGCTATAGAGAGGCATTAAATTCACGTGTGGCTCACAAATGGATAGCTGCAATGGATGATGAAATTCAATCTTTGAGAGATAACAATACTTATGAATTGTGTAGTTTACCAAACAACCGTTGTATTGTAGGTGGACGATGGGTATATGCCATTAAAGAAGGGTTAAATGGTGAAGAGCAATATAAAGCTCGCTATGTTGCAAAAGGGTATTCCCAAATTGAAGGTGTTGATTATACTGATACTTTTTCTCCTACAGTGCGTATGACCTCAATTAGAATGCTTATGCAATTGGCAGTACAATATGATTTAATTGTGCATTGTATGGATTTTAAAACTGCCTATCTTAATTCTGATATTGATTGTGAAATATTTGTTCAACAGCCTGAAGGTTACATTGAGACAGGAAGTAATAATGAACAATTGGTTTGGAAACTGAATAAATCTCTGTATGGTTTAAAGCAATCAGGAAGAAATTGGAATAATATGCTCCATGATTTCTTAATTCAAAATTATTTTGAGCAGTCATTAAGTGATCATTGTGTGTATGTCAATAAAAGACATAACTTTCATGTAATTATTTTGGTTTGGGTTGATGATATGATCATTGCCAGTAGTAATGAGAAAGCTCTGTTTGACACTAAACGTGTATTATGTCATAGATTTGAGATGAAAGATTTAGGGAAACTTTCATGGTTTTTGGGTATTGAGTTTGTTTTTGATGGATATTGTAAAAAAATGAACCAGAGTAAGTTCCTTGAGAAAGTTTTGAGAAAGTTCAAAATGGATGAATGCAACCAAAAGTCAATTCCTTGTGATCTAAGTGTAATAAGTGTACTTTTGAGGAAAGTCCTGAACTAGTTGATAGTACTCTTTACAGAAACATTGTTGGAAGCTTGATATATATCATGACTTGTACTAGGCCTGATTTAAGTTTTGTTGTGTCTAAACTTTCACAGTATATGGCTAGGCCAACTCAAAGTCATTTGGCTATGTGTAAATATGTTCTAAAATTTCTTAAAGGTACTAAACAACATTGCCTTGTTTTTAAGAGGTCTTACGATACTATTGAGATTTCTGGTTACTGCGACTCAGACTGGGGTAGTTCTGAAGATCGTAAAAGTATTTCAGGTTATTGTTACCAAATGAATGCTGATAGTGCTCTTATTTCTTGGAAGAGTAAGAAACAAAGCAATGTAGCTTAAAGTTCTTGTGAAGCTGAGTATGTTTCATTGACTTTTGCTATCCAAGAAGCAAAATTTTTGCAGCAGTTGTTAACTGATATGATTAATGTTGAAGTCAAACCCATCATATTATTTGTTGATAACCAAGGGGCAATTATACTTGCTAAGAACCCTGTTTACCATCAAAGGTCTAAACATATAGACATACGCTATCATTTTATCCGTAATGAAGTTATGAGTAAAAATGTTGATTTAGTGTATGTCCCCTCAAGTGAAAATAAAGCCGATATGTTTACAAAACCAGTAACTAAAGCAAAGTTGATTTATTTTAATTTGTGTCATTAATGGTTTTGTAATATTGACCTTTGATAGCTTTGTATTTTGTTTGTTTTTTGATTACCATGATGCATAAATTTGTTTGATGTGTAGTAATTTGCAGATTGATGAGAATAAAAGTTTATGAGGGGGTGTTAGAATATTAAACTTTCATTTATGATGCATTAGTGATGTTGATTATGCGCTTGGGTACAATCATTTGTTTTTACCCATAATTCTTGTCATGATGTGCGTGGCGTGACGCCGCTTTCTTTTGTTCGTGTAGTGTAACCGGCAAGTTCATGGCCGAAGGAACTGTGTACTGCTGCCTCCCACATTCTCCATTAAAGTGACTCTTTTAGTGATAATCTTTTATTATAACCCACCATCATGTCCTTCGAGCTCACACCTGCATCTTTTGGTAGAGTGATTGCAACATGTGTACCATGTTATTGAATAGAATGATGCTATTATATTTGTGTAATAAAGTATAAAAAATTTGTTTACTTTTATATATTCCCCCTTTAGTAAGGCCATATGGCTTGACAGGTTTCTGGAATTATTTGACCTAACCGTTGAGAAGATATTGCCCCATTGTATTTAAAATCTTCATATGATCGTCCTGTTGCTAAATATCGTTGTGTAGCAGAAATTATTTAATGGGGTGTTATTGCCTTCCCCGTGCACGTGTCTTGCCTCTGTATGAAAGGTGCTACTGTATTAAGTAATTCATGATGAGTGTCCATATCCATTCGAAGATAATTAGATCAATCATCAAGGTACAGTTTCAACTCCTCCAGGAAATTCGAATGAGAAAAAAAACCTTTTCTCTAGCCATCCTTTAGTCCAAAATCTTTTCTTGTCTGGTCTTTAAAAGTCACATATTTACATGCCAAAAAACAATAGCATGAAGGTCATTATCATGGAGCGGTTCCGCCAAAGGTGTTAACTGCTCTACTGCTGAGACTGAAATGACATGTTTTTGAGGATCTGATCGTAGCGTGAGTGGCTGAGTGCTCACTTGTACAATTTAAAAGCTCCGCCCACTACGATCTGATTTCTCAATCGAGTCGCTAGTGAATGGGCAGCCTAAGGATAATGCATTCCCATTGCCCTCAATCAAACAATTACTTGTGAAAGTATGGGATAACAAATATTTTACAACTGTTGATTTAAAATCTGGATACTATCAAATACCCATTCAGGAAGACAGTAAATGTAAAACGGCATTTATAGCTAACGCTCAATTATTTCAGTTTAATTTTCTTCCTTTCAGTGTTAAAAATGCTCCAAGTCCTTTTTCTAGAGTAATGATGGCAGTTTTGCCGCTCTTAATTGGCCATAATGTTCTTGTTTATTTAGATGATATCATAATCACAGGGAAAACGGCCGGAGAACATAATAATAATATTCGTAAAGTTTTAGAAGCATTGCGACGTAATGGTATGAAAATAATTTTGTCAAAGTGCAAATTTTTCTGTAAACAGGTCGAATTTTTAGGTCACATAATAACCCCAGAAGGTATCCAACCCTGCCCCAGTAAAGTAGTGTCTATTACAGATTTCCCCAGGCCACGTAACTCTAAGGAAGTAGCTGGATTCCTTGGGCTCGCTGGGTATTACCGTAAATTCATAAGAGGTTTTGGAGAGATAGCGAGACCCTTAGATGCTTTAAAGAAACAAAAAGTAATAAATTGGGGAGAGGAAGAAGAAAGGGCATTTAACCATTTGAAAGTTGCCCTAACTAGCAATGAATTACTCGCATATCCTAGATTTGATCACCCGTTTTTAGTGACAACAGATGCGAGTAGCGCAGCTATTGGTGCCGTAGTTTCTCAACGAGATGATAAAGGCAGAGAGAGACCCATTTGTTTTGCTTCCCGGGCGTTAAAAGGGGAAGAAAAGAATTATAGTGCATTCGATCGAGAGGCTTTGGCTATTCTTTGGGTTCTAGAGAGGCATCGGTTCTTTTTATTAGGTCAGTCAATTGAGTTGCAAAGTGATCATCGCCCCTTACGTGATTTGTATTATGAAAAAAAAAGAAAAAAAATTACCTCTCGTCAACCGAGATGGATTGAGAGATTGTTAGAATTTAATATAAAGCGTTTTCACCACATAGAAGGTAAAGCTAACAATGTAACTGATGCTCTCTCTAGAGGTGCAGTAATAGGAGTAACATCTAGGGCACAAAAAGGGAACGAAGAACGTAACCAAAATAGTGAAGACCCCCATCATAATAGAGGGAATAGAGAACGGGATGAGAATTCTTGCGATGCACATGAAGTAGACGGGAGAGAGTGAGAGAAAGAGAGGGGGTGGGGGGGGGGGGAGAGAGAGGCGGGGAGAGAGAGAGAGAGGTAAGAATGGCGAAGGGGAATATATGTGGATGACCTAGGACATGACCAGGGGTGTCCAGAATGAATGCCCTGATGATGCAGGCTTGATTGACTTGGGAGGTTGGGACATAAAAGAAGTCCGAGAGGGTCAGAAAAAAGAGGAAGGGATTAAAGGGGAATCGGAGAGTTATCCTTCATTTCTGAATGTGCCTCGTGAGAAACTTTTTATTGAAAATTATGTCTTATATTGTGCTTACGAGAAGAGGGGAGGGGAATTTTGTGCACAGGTAGTTCTTCCTCCCTCTTTAATTAAACGAGCCATCCACATTGTACATGCAAGTTCGTATGCAGGGCATTTAGGCATTGATAGAACATTAAGGACAGCACGTGAATCCTTCTTTTGGTTAGGAATGAAAAACTCTATAGAGAATCATAGAAAAACTTGTCATGCTTGTAACTGTTTCAAAAAACATAAAAACACTGTACCGGAAACCAGAAAGTGGCCGGTAGTTCCCATTAAATTTCATAGAGTTCATATGGATGTAGTAAGACCATTTCCTACTGGGTTAACACAATATAAGTATATATGTGTATTTGTGGATGCATATACTCGGTACACTCATGTTGGATAAATCTGCAAATTCATTAGCCCAGGCGCTGTGCTCTTTCATTACTAGGTTTGGTTGCCCGAAAATTTTGATAAATGATAATGGTCTTGAGTTTATAAATAAGGAGGTGAAATCGATCACGGACTTGATGAAAATTGAACACTTTTCAGTGACCGCATATAGGCCTTCAGCAAATGGCTTAGTAGAGTCGCATAATAGTGAAGTAGTGCGAATTTTCCGTTACTTGGTGGCTGATTACCCCCTTCATTGGCACGCCATGCATCCTACAGCTGAGCTAGCTTTGAACATTGCATATAATGCTTCGCTCAGGGACACGCCTTTCTTTTTAGTGTATGGACAGGATCCTGTGTTACCATATACGGTACTCATTAATTCGCAACAATTGCTAGATTATTCAACTGAGTAATACTGTGTATATTTATTACATTTACTGAGGAGAGTAATGAACACCACTGACAGGTTTTTGAAAAGAGCTAATGAAATTCACAGCTCAAAGTATGTTCAAAACTGCACCGGTAAAAGTATTTGTGGCCGATCGTGTGCATTTAAAACGATTACAACCTAGGAAACACAAACTAGAGCCAGCGTATCTGGGTTCGTACCGAGTAAAGATGGTTAAGTCTAACACAGATGTGATACAAAGCATTGTTAGCGGTGCAGTGTCTGAACACCATCAGGCACACATACAAGTGGTGCCTGAAGAGGTAGTTTTCAAAAGTGTTCATCCTTACCCCTGCATATGTGACTTCCCTCGAGTTGATGAGTAGAAATATTTTTTATTCTTCCCTTTGCTGTTGTTGTTGTTTCAACAAACCTCATTTCTTCTTTCGATGTGTTTTAAATAAAGGTGATGATAACAATGTGTTACGCTGATGCTAAATTTATATGTAAAATGTTGTGGTAATTTGGCAGAGTGTGGACATACGTATAACATTGCCGAGTGAACCTAAAAACAATCAGAGGTTAGATAGGTCAAGTGAGATCTGTCAGGAAGATTCTGTCTTATTCATGTATTTCTATGATTCCTAGTTGCTGGGGCCGGGGCAGTTCCAGAATGGCAAGTGGCTGCAGGATTAAAGTTCAGCCTTGAGGATAGGCAGTGTTAGAGAATGTGTAGATGTGATTACCCTATACTTAAGTTTATAAGAGAAGGGCGGGAAGATGAATGATTTTCTAGAGAAAACAGCTAGTGACCACCGGTTGAAAGTTGCAAGAGCAAGTGTTGTAGTGATTTAAATAAATGGTGAAACAGTGGTAGTGAGTTGTGTTGCAAAATTGTGCCATAAACCCGGACAAGTAAAATCGAGGGATGAAGAAATATCTATTCCTATCCTGTCACACCCAAAAAGTCCGTATTGCCCGCAACCAGGGGTAGGTTATTGATGAGGTTATGTAGACCTGATGTTATGATTTTTTTTTCACTTTGGGTATTCTGTGTTTTGGTTGCGGAGGTCTTAAGAAGAATTGAGTGGAATAATTTATATTGTTTTGTGTACATTTTTACATATAATATTTAATTTTTTTATTTTTCTGTGGAAGATGTGTTGTTTTTTGGGGTGATTTCTATATACATATCCTGTGTTGCATTTCTGTTAGGTACATACCATGCCTATTCCGGGTTGGAATGTCCTGCATATCTCATAGACTAGTGAGGGCGAGTGCGCACCTCCTCCCGGAGTGAGGAGCTTGGCGGGAAGTAATGTCCTATTTCATGTATATATGTGTGTGTTTTATATCAAGGTAAATGAACTCAATATTCATGAGTATTCCACGAAAACCTATATGTCACCATGTTTTGCAATAATTGCATTTTGTAGACGAGGGAGTTAGTTGCCGGTGAGCACTCGAGTTGACAAGTCCCTCATCTTAGAGGATAGTTGTGTCTTGTGTACTAACCAACAAAAATTTTGTAATAAATGAAGAAAACCCATATGCCGACGTCTCATTATCCGTCTGCACGGGTCATATATAGTGTATATATATATATATATATATATATATATATATATATATATATATATATATATATATATATATATATATATATATATATATATATATATATATGCAGTAGCTTATACTTTATATATAAGATTTAATTTTAGTTTCGTCTAATGAGGAGGATGAATGTACCCAAATATATTAATGGACCATAATTTATATGCATATATATACATATATATATATATATATATATATATATATATATATATATATATATATGTATATATATACATATATATATATATATATATATATATATATATATATATATATATATATATATATATATATATATATATATATATATATATATATTTCGCTCATTGTGTTCATTAAAAACCAAGTATTTCAGAATAAGAATGACCTTATCTCCAGTTGACAATGCATTAAAAATAATGTTCTGAAAAAATATCTTTACCTTATTCCTTTTTATGGATGGCAGCAATCTTGAATACAGAAAAATACTCAACATTTTCTGCTTGGTTTTCAACGTATTTGGACTTAGGACCTAGGAAATGTACAAGTTCATTCATGGAATGTTTTAATACCAGGTTGCACTTAGTCATTGCTCGGACTATTTGTATTAAAAGCAATCACAGAATGCAAGGTATTATAAAATAGAAATAAAAATTTCATTTTAGGATAACATTAACAGCCTTTATTAAGTCAGTGCAAAAACACTGATATCGCCATTGCAAAGTTTATGGTCAGGTTTTAGAGTTCTATTTTGGCTTCTATTGCTTTTGACTTTCACAACCATTTCATCCTTAAAAAAAGATGGATAACTTACTTTGAGGATAATTCTAATTCTTTTTTTTTTCCAATACCTTCAGGCTTCAGGCCTGGACTAAACTACGGCACTAACTGCCACGCCTTACTATGCTTTATACTAAAAAAAGAGATGTATGTTACGTCACTGACCTATAAATTCTATTAAGTGCTCATAGTCGTCCCTATATGCATGGAAATAGGGGGAAGGCGAGTCTACGAGAGAGAAAAAAATTTCTTGTAAAATTAGCTACCTATACTAACATTGACAGTTATGAGCATTCAAATATGGGCAACATTACGTTAAGAACAATTTGAACATATGTCTCCATTATTAGTATTAATAATAGCCAAGCTGCAACACTAGTTGAAAACACAGGATGCTAGCGCAAGGTTTCCGTCATGGAATATACAGTAGCCCAGTGAGGAACGGAAATAAGGAACAAAGAATAGTATGCCTTAGTGTACCCTCAAGCAAGAGAACTCGAACCCAAGACAAATGAAGGCTATGGTACAATGGCTATGGCACTACCCAAGACCAGACAACAAAGGTTTGAATTTGGAGTGTCCTTTTCCTAAAAGCGCTGCTTACCATAGACAGAGACAGAGGCTCTTCTACCATTACTTAGTGGAAAGTAGACATTGAACAATTACAGTAGAGTAGTTAACTACTGGAGTGAATAAGAATTTTGAGGTTATCTATGTGCTGTCAGATGTATAAGGAGAATGTATAAAGCATAAATCAGACTAGGCCTATTTGGTAAATGTGTAGGTAAAGGAAAAAACAAGCCGTAACCAGACAGGGATCCAATGTACGACTATCGGCCAATCAAAGTACCCAATAAATCTCTAGCGCTAGTATCTCAACTGGTGGCTGGTTCTTTGGCCAACCATGTACCTTCTCTTTCTTGAAAATTCAGGACATATTTTCTTTTAATTTCAGCATTTCAGAGAAGACCTTTCGAGATCAAGCAATCTTTTTAAACTAAAGAGGAAAATATGTCCTGATTAATCATTATTATTTTTTTTTTTTTTTTTTGACATGACCAGAGCCAATGAAAATAACTTTAATATATTTGATAATTTTTTTCTAAAAAGAACAGCCAAGCATGGTTGACTTAAATTTCTTTTTAGAATAATGATTTTTTGGATTGGGAATGCAGGATTTTTTTTAAAAACCTAAGATACGAGACGAATTTTATCTTCCAACGTATTTTTATTTCTGCTTTCGTATTTCTGTTCAATATATTGCATCTTTCCCAAAAAATTTATGCGATCTGAATTTCTTGAAATGAAACATTTGATGAGATGAAAAAAACGATGAACACCTACGAGAGTGATTTACGTATGTTGTAATTAATATTCACCTTTACAAAATTAAGTTTCATTTGTTATATGCAATTACCATCTCATCTACCTACCTATCTTTAGTTAATGATTAATCACACAAGATTACACAAAATTATCGAGTAATAATAATAATAATAATAATAATAATAATAATAATAATACTAATAATAATAATAATACTAGATCACCTCTATTCCGGACACACTAATCTGCAACAGCTATCTGGGCATGTTTATACAGTCTGCAATTATCGCTTTCCTGTCAAAAAACGAAACGTAATACTCCTGTATTCATATATCGTTATTATTATATTCATGATGCATGCAAAATCATTCCAATCCAAGTACATTTTTTTATATTTTTCACCCCCAATATTTTTTAACAATCAAACAGATTTACGTTTTCTTAATGCAGTATTTTATGTACCATAGTCAGTAAATAAAAGAATCTAACTCAACGAGTAATTTGCGAACCTCTCCTTTGAGATCAGGAACTAAAAACTTTTTGAATATGTTTGCCCCCTCCATATCTTCCGTAGTTAGTTAAAGTTTTGATGAAGAATATTTTCAGATAATTATAAACTTCTTTTACATGGAATTTGACTCACGGACTAATTCGTACTATGCACCAAGGTACATCATATCTATCTATCATTATATATATATATATATATATATATATATATATATATATATATATATATATATATATATATATATATATATATATATATATATTCAAATAAGCCATATATATTTTTGATACATTAATGTCTGGATTCTCTTAACGAAGTTGCCAAGTGGTTTAGTCACTGTCTATACAGGCTTGCCGGACCAGGGTTCGATTCCCGGCCGATCACAAGCTCTTGTCGTTGTGTGATTTCACCTAGGGCTCTGATCCCAAGGTCGTTAAGAGAATCCAGACATTAATGTATCAAAAATATATATGGCTTATTTGAATATATATATATATATATATATATAAATATATATATATATATATATATATATATATATATATATATATATATATATATATATATCTTCTTTCACACCGTTATCCCTACACTAAGGGGTCGGTTGCTTAATACGCCATCTC
>NC_090736.1:17134510-17139510 GCF_036898095.1 Palaemon carinicauda | reverse complement strand
TCAGTATTTTATAACCTACTCTAATCAACATCTGTTGTGCCTTTATGGCACTTTCTATACTAGTTTAGCAATTTGGTAACTTGTCTATCCATCTATATCTTTTGTACGGTAAGTCTTCTTTGATTACAAGAATTGATACAGTATATGGAAGCTGCCGTGGCAACGTGTTCGCCTAACATTCGCATAGCAGCATATCCCCGCCCGGGACTGTGCGTTTAAACTGTTTAATAAGGGCCACTGGTGTGGCTGGGCACCACATTGGGGGATTGGGCTTCCCCAAGTGACGTTCTGGTGGGCATCTATTCTGATGAAACTGGAACTGAAACCAGACATTTTTAACCTTTAAGTAAGGTTTCTGTCTACTTTGCCATAACTGTCGAAAAAAGAAGAAGAATAAAACCGAAGTTTAAATTATCTATAATAGATGTTGTGTTATATCAGTTCATTGTTGACTGCTAACACAACCATGCTAGGTGAAAGTCATTGTATTTTCATTTTACTGTAATTGACAATCTCTTATTGTAGTACACATACTTCATGAATGAAATGGCTAGACCTTACAATACACCTTACAATTAATGGGGGTTAAGTAACAAAGACTCTAGCTAGCTAGCTGAAAACTTAGCGTTTTCTTTCTGATTAGCAGCTTGAAATGTTTGACCTTCAATATCCTAAACCTTTCATCAACGCCCTCGAATTAGAGGGGTGTCACCTTTCTCCACGTTAGAAAGGTGTGAGACTGTAATCTATAGTGTAGGTCCACTGGTCTAATAACATTCTTTAAACTCTATTTCCTCTATTCTAACCTAATTTCGAAACATTGTACTCGAAATTTATATTTTCCTTCACTACATTAGATGGTTTCTCCTTCTTCTTCTTTGTATGCATCTTTTCCCACTTTTATATGGGGTCGATGTTTCTGACCAGCTTTCTCCATCTACCTCTGTTCCCTTTGATCGAAGGTCATCCTTGATATAGACCAAAGGGAAGGTGGATGTAGTGTATCAAGGATGACCTTTGATCGAAGGGATTAACCAGTGATGAAGTGTGGCACAGAGGTAAATGGAGAAAGCTGGTCAGAAACATCGACCCCATATAAAAGTGGGAAAAGATGCAGATAAAGAAGAAGAAGAAGGAGAAACCATTTAATGTAGTGAGGGAAAAAAAAAATTCGAGTACAATGTTTGGAAATCAGGTTAGAATAGAGGAAACAGAATTTAAAGTAGATTATTAGACCAGTGGACCCACATTAGATGGTTTATTGAGTTAATTATCAAAATTTTACTTTGGTTTATTCAGTTGATTAACCAATTTCTACATAGGTTATTAAGTTATTTATCTATTTTCTACGTTAGTTTATTAAAGTAATTATCCCATTTTTTCATTGGTTATTTAGTTATCTAATTTTTACATTAGTTTATCAAGTTGATTATCCAATTTTTTACATTCATTAAGTTATCTCGTTATAATAAACTTTATTTATTAAATTTAGGTTTGTGACTGAAACTCTCTCTCTCTCTCTCTCTCTCTCTCTCTCTCTCTCTCTCTCTCTCTCTCTCTCTCTCTCTCTCTCTCATTTACAAAAGCCCCACAACATTCTCGTAATGATCCATTAAGAGCGACCTTCGACGAAGCGGGCTCGTTAACTACCACTGGACACGATGTAATGCACTTCATCACAACACCATGGAGAGATCTAGTGTATTTTATTGCAGTGAAATATCTGACTGATAGTTTTTTTCTGTTTTCTTTTTCTTTTTTTTTTCTTTTTTTGAGGGGAAGGTAATTTTATTTCTTTTTTCCCAGTAGTTCTGCAGAGTTCTGAACGCCGGATGCGGAGAGTTTACAAAGTTCGGACGGGATCTATTCCTTTGAATTATACGTTTTTTTACTTCCATCCAAAATGGTTTTCTTTGTCAAAAGCTTGTGTTTTAAAAAGGATCACAGGTAAAAGAAAGCTTCATTTCACAGGATAAAACAATTATGCAGGCAATATCAATAGATCGTGTTAGTTAAATGGATAACTGTTGCTTAAAATACGATTCTTATCAACTCTTGTCAAGCGATAGTAAAAGTAATAGTAATTTCGTTGTGCTTCATTTGATATTTGATCGTTTATGAATCTGCTTATGCAATGAAAATTTCGAAACAAGTGTTCCAACCTTCATTAAGAATATGAAAGACAAATGTGCCAATAACTAAAACATTTTTTACCCGAAGTATACCTTTCTTGCGGAAAAGCCATTAATATTCTGTGCATGTACTATCCATATACAAATAGACACAAACACACATATGTACGTATATATGCATGTATTTATGTATGTATGCATATAATGGCTAGGCATTTTGCGTATATATATATATATATATATATATATATATATATATATATATATATATATATATATATATATATATATATATCTATATATCTATATATAGTATATATATATATAAATATATATATATATATATATATATATATATATATATATATATGCATATGTATATATACATATATATGTATGTATACATTATATATATGCACATATATGTGTATATACGTGTGTGAATACTAGAGCAAATAAAAGTAAAGAAAACATTTGACATGGGCAGGACATTTAATGAGAATGACAGACCATTGATAGATATTAAGAATATATATATATATATATATATATATATATATATATATATATATATATATATATATATATATATATATATATATATATATATATATATATATATATATATATATATATATATATATATATATATTTATATATATGTGTGTGTGTGTGCGTGCGTGTGTGTGTGTGTCCTATTTTTTGTATGCAAAATATGTACAAATATGTGTTTTTTACAGTGAGATTAATGAACATTTTAAGTGTACTATGACTGTCATAAATTGTAGTGCGAGATCACTGAACTCTGTTATAGGTGATGTGTGCTAAGTCTGATATGTGACGTGCTGTAAGCCTATTGGTGAGAGCATATTTTCATCATAGTGGAAATTTCCACAAAATCCAACAATTCAGCATATTGGCAGAACAACATTGCATTTACTTGCCGAGGGGGTAAACAGTATCACTCGAGCGATCATTAGAACAAGAAGGTACTTGTCTGATGAGTATCTGGCTGTGTAAAGTGTATTCACAAACCTTTTTATAATAAAATGAAAAAAAAAATCATGTTCCGACGTTTCATTATCCATCGACATAGGGCATATATATATATATATATATATATATATATATATATATATATATATATATATATATATATATATATATACCTTTCCCACCGTTAGCCCTACAAGTGGTCGGTTGCCTGAAGTGCCCTCTCTAATGCCTTCTATGAAACGCATCCTCTTCCACAAAACCTCTTTCCTCCATATCATCCAATATTTGATCTCGCCCTCCATTTCCCTTCCTCCCTCTCGATCTTCCCACCCTTAACAGTTTTCTCCCAAGCTTTCCTCACCCCTTCTCCACGATCCCTCCTCATCACTTGGCCACACCATCTTAGTCTTGACAGTCTTATCACCCTGTAATCTTAACTACGGCTGCCATTCTTTTTAATTCATTTTTTTTTAATCTTTCAAGTAGTGATATTTCCATAATCCATTACAGCATTCTTATGTCTGTTCTCTATAGCTTTGATTTTCCTCTTTGTCTTAAAGCCCCCGTTTTCAATCCACACATTAATACTGATCTTATTGCTCTACTATACTGTACATCTTGACCTTGAGCTTGACTGACATTTTTTTTTATCACATACCGCTCCCTCTACCTCCCTCTACTTCCCCCAGGCTGCTTTTATCCTATTCTCGACTTCAGCTTCATTTCATCCCTCCTGACTTACAGTATATCCCAAGGATCTAAATTGTTCCACCTGTTTTATAGCAGAGCCTGTACTTTCATGGTTGGTTATTTTGTCCCTACCTTCCTTACTGATCACCACAACGTCAGCCTTATCCACATTTGCCCTTAATTAAGCCATCACCCTTCAAAGTCTCCTGCCACTCTACAATCTTTGTCTGTACGTCTTCCTGTTACCTTTGTCAATTTCGTCATTGTAAAGCTTATGTTTTACTTGGCATGTATTTATTTATTAATTTATTTTTGTATTATTGTTTGTTTGTGATTCACATAACTCAAAAGGTAGTGCCAAAATTTGCACAATTCCATTGCCCATTTTGTAGTGTACAACATGATCAAGTTAATTATCACAGAAAGGTCAAAATATCTATTTGCTATATCATGGTAAATTTTGCCAGATTTGCATAAAAATATTGCCAAATATGCAAAATTTAATTGCCTATGATATGATATACAACATGATATATGGGAAGGTATGTGATCTACCGAGTGCCCATTCTAGTGTTTAGCCGTTATCACTAACTCATCTGTATATAGCGACTCCCATAACTCTTCGTTTCTGATCTCTTCACTTAACACATCCATGACCAGCACAAATAAAAAGCGGCTTAATGCTGACCCCTGGTGTAATCCACCACTACTTTCAAAGGTTTCTGTTTTCCCCACCAAGTGTTATTACTTTCTTCTTGTTCTTTTGTACACCATCTCTATCATTCTAACCAACTTTTTGGGGGAGAGTTTCTACTTCCTCAAGCACTAAAAAATCACTTCCTTTGGTATTCTATCATATGCCTTCTCTAGATTTACAAAAGCACAGAAGAGGTTCTGGTTTCCCTCTAGCCTCTTTTCCTGTTGCTGCCTCACTATAAAGATGGCATACTCAGTCCCTCTTCCCCTTATGAGTCAATACTGCAGTTTCCCAATCTTTACAATCTCTCTCAATCTCTCATCTAGTATCCTCTCAAAAACTTTCAAATCATGGTCTATTAGTTTAATTCCCCTACAATTACAGAGTTCCATGACATTACATTGCATATCAAATAGAGATACCATTAGACTCTCCCCAAATTTTGGGCATAATTTCCTCTTCCCATATCTCTCTTATTAAATCCA